>NC_143016.1:200188813-200403813 GCF_055824585.1 Amblyomma mixtum
CACGTTTCATGTCCTTAGTTATTTGCTTCAGTTTTTGGCCCAAGCTGAACGAAGGCGATTTCTTATACGCAGCATAAGTAGTCGCCCTTTTTCTGGCGATCCTGCGCACCTCCCGATTACACCAAGGCTTTGATCTACTGCGTCGAGGCGTCATTATCCATGATGGCACATATTGATCGCGCAACTCCAGAAGTTTATTTTTGAATATGTTCCACAACGTTTGCACATTTTCGGTTTCCGCTAAAGTTTCGAAGACGTCGTAATACGCATCTAAGGAAAGTGCTATATCATTTATACGGGCTTTCTGATAGCTGTAAATGCGTCGCCGAGGACAATTAGCAACTTTTGCGTAGTGCAGATTTATCTCACAGTAAACAACATCATGGTCACTAATACCAGGGAGTATAACTGGAGGTCTTGCAGCCGTGGGAACGTTCGTGAATATCAGATCTAAAATATTAGCTCCACGCGTAGGCTGATGGACCAACTGAGTCAGAGCATAAGAGCAGCAAATTTCAATGATTGCGTTAGTTGACGCGCTCTGTACTCTCGAAGTAGGCCCTTGATCCCCCCAGACAACTTCTGGGAGATTTAAGTCACCTCCTATTACCATGTAGTCCGTTTGCACAGCCTCAATTGCATCATTCAGCTCATGCAAAGCATTTCCCGGATCACTCGGCGGGCGGTAAAATGAACAGAAAGAAACAGTTTTGCCATTTTCAAGTCTAAGAATAGCCCAGATGGCCTCACTTCGGCCAACTTCTATTTCAAGTACCCTAGAGCTAATCGCTTCATCAATTAGTATGAAGACACCTCCTCCACGACAGTTTCGGTCCTTCCGGTAGCAAACATAATTTCCGGGGAAAATTTCTGTATCGCTAACAGTTTCATCAAGCCAGGATTCGGATCCGAGCACCACAGAGGGCCGAGTCATGTCAAGGAGGGCAGCGAATTCATCTGTTTTATTCTTAATGCTCATACAGTTCACAATCAAGACCGAAAGAAGAGACCGATTTGCCGACTTTTGTCAATGAACAGGAACTACCTGGTCAAGCGATTGATCAAATATATACTTGACACCGTTTAGGTACATGGTATCGTACTTTAAATGCATTTTGTCACTTTCTTTTTTAACCTCCTTGCTATATTCTAACAACCGCTTCCTTTTCATTCTAACGGTCGCAGAAAAATCTTCCGATATGCTTATCTTGGATCCTTTAAGCTCCTTCGCGTTTGACAAAACCGCTTGCTTATCTTTGTACGAATTGAAGTTGGCGATAATTGGTCGAGGTCGATCTTCTGAAAACTTCCCTAAGCGATGTGCCCTTTCAATTGCAATGTTGTCGCATTTCAGCGTGGAAGAGCATAGGTCTTTCACTTTCTTTTCTACTGTGTGGTGTGATTCTCGTTCGTCTTTATCTTCAATACCAAAGAACAACAAGTTGCATCGCCTACTGCGGTTTTCAATGTCATCCAGTTTACGTTCCAGAGTGTGCAGCCTTGTATCCCGAGCTTCACAACTTTTTTTACACTGTAACACGGTGTACTGCATTTCATGGTAAAACAGCGCGGAAAAAACACGAGGACGAAACAAACACGACAACACGAGCGCTGTTTGTTTCGTCCTCGTGTTTTTTCCGCGCTGTTTTACCATGAATAGTAATAACCAACTTGCCCACCTTTCTGTACTTCTAAATGTACTGCATTTCATCTATCTTAGCTATTACCGATTCTAGTTTTGTTATGCGGGTATTTAGGCTGGCCATTGCAGACTTATTTTCAGCCTGGTATTGTTCAATGTCAGACAGTTTGTTTTTTATCTCCTGCTGACCACTTAGCAGCTGTTGCAGGACTGTGTCATCGCCAGGGCCCGGGTTTAGCTCAACGTCTCCGCACAGAAGCAACAGAAGGAAATACAATGCAAAACGGCGATATAGTATGAAGTGGTGCCGTTTTCGGCGCAAGCAACTATGGCGGAACGAATGCGAAATGAGACTCGAAAAAAGCACAGGGGGTGGAACCGGCAGAGCATATACAGAATGCCTACTATGAAAATCGATGCCACTAACCTGCAGCAAGAAGAGCGCGTGCGTGAATGGTACAGCCATGACCGTACCGGTTCCACGCCCCAACTGCTGAGTGATGTTCCGCGCCTTTTGTAGTCTGTAGCCGACTGGATTATCGGTCCAGGGTTCGTTGGGCAGAAGCAGGCAGCTGCCAAATTCAGCGTTGAAGCACATTTCCTCATCCCTTTCGTTGCGGTCAAAGTTGGTGGTTGTCCATGGCGGGCAGGTGAGCGACGATTCCCCGTCCGGTGACCGGTGTGCAGATAAGCCGGTAAGTTGATTTCCCAGGAAAGGTTGGCTTGCAGTCGAACGAAGCAAAGCCTGCAGCAAGAAGAGCGCGTGCGTGAATGGTACAGCCATGACCGTACCGGTTCCACGCCCCAACTGCTGAGTGATGTTCCGCGCCTTTTGTAGTCTGTAGCCGACTGGATTATCGGTCCAGGGTTCGTTGGGCAGAAGCAGGCAGCTGCCAAATTCAGCGTTGAAGCACATTTCCTCATCCCTTTCGTTGCGGTCAAAGTTGGTGGTTGTCCATGGCGGGCAGGTGAGCGACGATTCCCCGTCCGGTGACCGGTGTGCAGATAAGCCGGTAAGTTGATTTCCCAGGAAAGGTTGGCTTGCAGTCGAACGAAGCAAAGCCTGCAGCAAGAAGAGTGCGTGCGTGAATGGTACAGCCATGACCGTACCGGTTCCACGCCCCAACTGCTGAGTGATGTTCCGCGCCTTTTGTAGTCTGTTGCCGACTGGATTATCGGTCCAGGGTTCGTTGGGCAGAAGCAGGCAGCTGCCAAATTCAGCGTTGGAGCACATTTCCTCATCCCTTTCGTTGCGGTCAAAGTTGGTGGTTGTCCATGGCGGGCAGGTGAGCGACGTTTCCCCGTCCGGTGACCGGTGTGCAGATAAGCCGGTAAGTTGATTTCCCAGGAAAGGTTGGCTTGCAGTCGAACGAAGCAAAGCCTGCAGCAAGAAGAGCGCGTGCATGAATGGTACAGCCATGACCGTACCGGTTCCACGCCCAGGTTAGGTTAGGTTAGGTTAGGTTAGGTTAGGTCAGGCCAGGCCAGGCCAGGCCAGGCCAGGTCAGGTCAGGTCAGGTCAGGTCAGGTCAGGTCAGGTCAGGTTAGGTTAGGTTAGGTTAGGTTAGGTTAGGTTAGGCCAGGCCAGGCCAGGCCAGGCCAGGCCAGGTCAGGTCAGGTCAGGTCAGGTTAGGTTAGGTTAGGTTAGGTTAGGTGAGGTTAGGTTAGGTTAGGTTCGGCTAGGCTAGGCTAGGCTAGGCTAGGTTAGGTTAAGTTAGGTTAGGTTAGGTTCGGTTCGGTTCGGTCAGGTCAGGTCAGGTCAGGTCAGGTCAGGTGAGGTGAGGTGAGGTTAGGTTAGGTTAGGTTAGGTTAGGTTAGGTGAGGTGAGGTTAGGTTAGGTTAGGTTAGGTTAGGTTAGGTTAGGTTAGGCTAGGCTAGGTTAGGTTAGGTTAGGTTAGGTTAGGTTAGATTAGGTTAGGTAAGGTTAGGTTAGGCTAGGTTAGGTTAGGTTAGGTTACGTTAGGTTACGTTAGGTTAGGTTAGGTTAGGTTAGGACAGGTCAGGTCAGGTCAGGTCAGGTTAGGTTAGGCTAGCTTAGGTTAGGTTAGGTTTGGTTAGGTTTGGTTAGGTTAGGTCAGGGTAGGTCAGGTCAGGTCAGGTCAGGTCGAGTATCCACGAGATTTCCCTTGTCCAGTAGCATGCCTGAAGAACGTCACTGCAAAAGGTTGTACAAGCCCATCTTACTCTAAGAGCACTTGTTTCTGGGCTAGTTGGTTTGGTTCATAATTAAATAGTTTGAAGGCGTAAAAAACAGACAAGACACATAGGTAAGTGATAGGACGAAGCGCCATTTTTTTTGCTAATTCTTTTTACGTGACCCCACGAAGAAAGGACAGGGCGGAAAAACACACTTTTTTCAACGGGGACCAAGCCGTTCTTGTTGCGAAAGGCGACTGTCCTTGCACGAAAGGTGTTGGCGTCGACACATGTGACACAGTCATCAGTGAAACGCGGACATGACACACTAAAGGAAGGGCCCACAGTACTAGAAATATAGTCTAAGAGCACTTGCACTTCGTCCTGTGACCTATCTATGTGTCTTGTCTGTTTTTTGCGCCTGAAAACTATTTACTGATGAGCCATCTCACTGACAGGGTCAAAGGGAAATGACTGATTCCTGTAAGTGGAGCAGCAGCACGAAAAAGTAGCCCCCCTCATGAAATTTACTCACCTGAGCGACACATACAGTCTGCATAACCCTTGTGCAGCACATTGCCCTGCAAACAAAAAGACACCCCACTGCAGCTGCTAGAATCCAGAGGAAGCGTTTGTGCAGAAGTGATGCAGAATTTACCAACAAAGCAAGTCGTAATGACCACTCAACAAGAAAACCATCGGCTACTGTCTAATTTCAGTTTTTAGTAAATGGTGTGCACTTTTTTATTTTCAAACTACTTGATTTCTTTTCAGGAACCTTGTACAGGGCATGTAAGGAATGAATAGCCTAGCCACCATTAAAACCATTCCAGAGACCCTTTGATCATTCCTTCGAGATGTGTGGGTAAGGTAGTAGTACTTTAGCATGGCAGGCAAGCATTATTTGCCAGCAAGTATAATCTTTGGGTGCAATCTGCAAGGCACCCTCTAGTGAAGGTTCTAGTGAAGGTTAAATGTAGGCCTTTTTTTAGTATTTTGCAGTATCTTTGTCTTGGTAGATTACATGCACCAACCAGCATGCCAGCATGATGCGCTGTGGCCTTTTTTTATTTGAAAACAGAAATGAATGCAAGCAAACTATGTACAATGGTACTGGACCCATAGCCAAAGCTAGTGTCGGGTCCAACACAATGATAAATTGCAAAATGCAGCAGGTGGAGAGAACACTTCTCACATAAATAACTTCAAAATATTAAAACCACAACATACATAGCTAATATATACATTTTTTATCATGCATACATTCTTTGTACGCAATAACCTGAAATATTAACAATTTTACAGTCATTTGGGTACAGAATTTACAGCTCAACCGGCGGAAACTTACAGATTCAGCAAAAATATTTTAAGAGATTGTGAAGAATTAATTTTTAATTTAACATCACTAGGCTAGGCTAGGCTAGGTTAGGCTAGGTTAGGTTAGGTTAGGTAAGGCTAGGCTAGGCTAGGCTAGGCTAGGCTAGGTTAGGCTAGGTTAGGTTAGGTTAGGTTAGTCATTTCTTTTTATTTTTGAAACAGCGCAACAAAGACGGGACGTGGAAACTGAGGGGTAAAGACAAACAGGCGCTGACTAACAAATGGGTTTATTGAAAAAAACACACAAATATATAGCCAGAGTTAGGAAAGATTAATCGCCACCATAGTCAACTCATGCCACATGTGACGAAAGATACCCAATCTCCCCTTCGGAAAGGGCGACCGATGGGCAACTAATGCACGTTGCCCCTTTCTCACGTATAAGAAAAGCTTCAATAACTTCTCGCGTCATCAGATCACAATGGCGGAACACGATATTGGTGTTCTTATAGTCGGAGGTACATTTGCATTTCTTGCAACGGAATGCCCCTTTAGCGAGAGGGTCTCCTTCTGATTTTCTTTTTTCGTAATCTTTTACGTGTTTACATTTGCACTTTCTGCAGTGGACCACCACGGTTAGCTTAGGTTAGGTTAGGCTAGGTTAGGTTAGATTAGGTTAGGTTAGGTTAGGTCAGGTCAGGTCAGGTCAGGTCTGATCAGGTCAGGTCAGGTCAGGTCAAGTCAGGTCAGTTTAGGTTAGGTAGGGTTAGGTTAGGTTGTTCTTTTTAAGCAAACTCTGTTATGTCAATCTATTGAACTCTACAGAAAATCTATAGAACTATATCTATGTATAGAACTCTGTAGAAAATCTATAGAACTCTATAGAAAATCTATAGAACTCCATAAAAACCTTTAGAAGTCTATACAAAATCTGTAGAAACTCTATAGAAATTTATTGAAACTCTATAGAAAATCTATAGGACTCTAGAAATTCTACAGAACTCTAAAGAAAATCTATAGAACTCTATCGAAAATCTATAAAACTGTCGAAAATCTATTGAACTCTATGGAAACTAAGTTATAACGTTTCCAAAAGGTGCCTCCAGAATATAGAGGAAAGAAAAAGATACATCCCGGTGATATTGTCACATAGTGGTGACTGCAGTCGGGCTAACAGCTAAACAGCGAGAATGTCTTTGAAACAACACCCTTTATTTTGGCTGACTTGTGCCCGCAAAGAACTGAATCACTCGGCGGCGTCGTAGCAACAAGCATGCTCGGCGGTCGTCGAACACTATCCCCGCCGCTGCCCGCTGTGCTCTTTTCAAAGCTGATAGCGAACATTCTGGCGCAAAAGAGAATCGGCTCCGCCAGAATGTGGTCAATCGAGCTAAATCTAAGCGCGTCTTGCGTCACAAACGAAGCGATGAAGCGGCGTGCCGGCAACCTCGCAGTATGAACAAACTACAAACAAACGCTGCAAAGATTCGCGGGATTACTTCCCTCTGAAAGAAGCATAGACTTTATGCTTTAGAACATAATGCGGCTATAAATAATGATAAGCGGACTGTGCAAAAATAAACACCGAATGTGGAAACACGGCGTCTTTTAGCGTGCATTATAGGGCTTTAGGCGTAAGACATGGACTGCTTCTGGTCGTAGGCAGCGTCGCTGGGACGCAGTCATTTGGTCAGGGACGACTTTGTAGTGCAATTCACCTAGCCGACGAAGAATTTGGTACGGGCCGAAATAGCGGCGCAAGAGCTTTTCTCTCAATCCACGGCGGCGAATGGGCATCCAAACCCAGACTCGGTGTCCGCGTTCCATCTTCGTAGGTTGTAGCGTCAGGCTTCGGTCCGCTGCTGGTTTTTGATCCTTAATCGGACAAGTATTCAGGGCCGGCTTGCACGAAACAAATAAGGCCGGCTTATTTCCAGTCTAATCTTATTCGCGGTCTAAAAGCTCTCTCGGTTTTGAAAGACCTCTCGATTTCGAGAAAAGAAAATGCGCATAGATGGTTCACTTTGTCGGTGAATGCCTCACGTGCGCACGAACGCCGACTAAAACATTGAGTTACCGAACTTTCAGTCGGAGTTCGTGGTGTATTTGAGGTGTCCACTCACAAAATGAACCAGCTATGCGCCTTTCCTTTCTTCAAAACCGAGAGAGCTTTTAGACCGCGAATAAGATTAGACTGGAAATAAGCCGGTCTTATTTGTTTCGTGCAAGCCGGCCCAGGCTTCTTCTGCGAGGCGTTGAAGGTAACGTTCTCTCGGTGTCTTCCTCGGTAACGTTCGGCAGCATGGCTTCCAGCGTGGTCGTGGCCTCTCTGCCATGGTCGAGCCTAAAAGGCGTCATCTGGGTGGTCTCCTGCACTGCGGTGTAGTAGGCGAAGACTGCGTAAGGCAAGATGACGTCCCAGGTCTTGTCTTCGGCATCGGCATACATGGCGAGCATATCGGCGATGGTTTTGTTGAGGCGCTCGGTCAGTCCGTTGGTCCGCGGGTGGTATGCAGTTGTACTCCGGTGGCTGGTTTGGCTGTAATGGAGGATGGCTTGCGTCAGTTCTGCCGTGAATGCTGTTCCTCTCTCAGTGATGAGCACATCGGGGTCGTTGTGTCGCAGAAGAATGTTCTCCACGAAAAATTTGGCGACTTCTGCTGCTGTTCCGTTCGGGAGGGCTGTTGCCTCGGCGTATCGCGTCAGGTAGTCGGTCCCTATAACGATCCACTTAAACTCGGGCTAGCGCCAAACTCGTGCCTTCCGGCATAGCGCCCATGTATTCGGATTTTTGCGGACTGGACTGCGATTCCGATACACAATCTGTATATTGCCTTATTATTATTAGTCGTTTAGAAGCCCCGCAGGGGCACCTTGTGTAACGAGGTGTTGGTGCTTGGCGCCACCACGGACCCTTAGCCCCCATACCGAAGCTGTCATCCGACCGTGGCGATAGGTTGAGAGGTGGAGGGAAGAAACCATGAACGGTGGCGGTCGAGGAAGTGGTCAATCCTTGGCCGATGGGCTCCTCGTCTGTCTAGCAGGCGGGGTGTCCCGGGACCTTCCTCTGTGTATAAGGGTGAATCAGAGGCGACAAATTATTTGGAACCCTTAGTTTATACATGCCGTAAGGATAAATTTGCAAAAAAATCTGATCGGCCCCCGAAAAGGGGTCGCACCGATGTGCAGAAATTGAATGTACAGAAGCCAGAAACGTTTGCGAAGTTTTTTATGGTTCACTCAAACACTGATGAACCTGTAGCCAACCTGTCTGCATTTGTCATCGCCAACACGCTAAAAAGCTGCGTAGGCAAAGACTACAAAGCAAAAAAGCAGCGAACCGGAGATCTCCTTGTCGAAATAAACACAAAAGAACAAAGCAACAAACTGATGTCATTACAGAGTCTTGGAGAAATGAGTGTACAGGTAACCCCGCACCGCACCCTGAACCACTCAAAGGGCGTCACATCTGAATATGAACTCCTGCAGAATACCGATGCGCAAATGGAAGAACTAGCTGAACGAGGAGTAATAACCATCCTGAGAAACAATGCTGAAATCAAGACCAAACACATTGTCCTAACTTTCAATAGCACAACTGTTCCTGATTACATCCACGCCGCATACCTCCATTGTAAAGTCCGCCCATACATACCGAATCCGAGACGATGTTTCAAGTGCCATCGCTTTGGACACAGCATGTTGGCTTGCCGAGGTAAACCCGCTTGTGTCACATGCGCAGGAGACGCACATACAGAGGAAAGATGCGAACGCACACCAAAATGCATCCACTGCAATGGCGCACATGGCGCGTACTCCAGGTCGTGCCCAGTCTGGAAAACAGAAAAACAAATCATAACTTCGAAGACCACAGAAAACCCGTCCTACCTTGAGCAAAAAAACGCGTCTCTTTCCAACAGAAAGGGACATACTCTGAAGCGGTGACGCGGGGAGCGCCGCCGGCTTCAGTTTCTGTCGGCACACAGGTCGATCCGGTGGACCTGATGTCGATACCCAAGTCCCCACCACAGAAGTCGGTGGTACAGTTCACAGGGCTGAAAATTTCGCGAGAAGACCACGCAATCCTCGCCGGAGGCCCTCAGGCCCCACTTTCAGCAGCGGCATCCTCGGCGACAGACACCCAGAACAACTCTGCTGAACTGGACCTGTCGCCCCACCCCTCTCAGAAGGCAACGGCTGGCCCAAGAGACTCTGCCACTTGAGCAGGGCCGGGTTCAGAGGTGGCAACAAAAAAGACGAATGCGAAGGCCACGGGCCATCGCAAACAGGAAGCATCCTCCACTTCCACCGTGGAGGAGATGGACGTCAGCAAAAGTCCGCCGACATCTAAAACACACGCATCCGCGAATTCTCCGCGGAAATCCGGCGCCACGAAAGTGGCGATGGATACAACTCCTGGCTCGCCACCGCTGCAGCGGCGGCGAGACTCCTTAGAGAAAAAAGGGAAACCACGAATCACTGCTCCTGAGAATAAGTAACTTTCCCCAATCCCCAGCTTTTCACAATGGCTTATCTAATACAGTGGAACTGTAGAGGTCTACACAGAAACTACACAGACATAACCGATATGCTCAAAACAATGGCACCTACAGCTGTGTTCCTGCAGGAAACGAACCTTGGGCCACAGCCCACAAACATCCTAAAAAGATATAATATTTTCCGGAAAGACCGAGTGCAAGCTGGCCGACTCTCGGGAGGCGTCGCTATCATTACGCAAAGCGATGTCCCTGCAAGAGAGGTATCATTAAAGACAAACTTAGAAGCGGTCGCAGTAAACATAATTAGCCATAAAACAATAACAATATGCTCTGTGTACATACCACCACACAACACAATTGCCATGCATGACCTAGAAGAACTTCTGGAACAGTTGCCTGAGCCATATGTGATAATTGGGGATTTTAACGCACACTCCTCATTCTGGGGAAGTGACCATACTGATTCCAGGGGTCAGCTCATCGAGGATTTCATTCTTTCGAATAACATATGTTTAATGATTACGGGAAAAGCCACGTACTGCTGCCCCAGCTCTGGAAAAATGACCTGCCTCGATTTAGCATTTGCATCTCCATCGGTTCTTAATGATTTTATTTGGGATTTTTTGGACAACCCTCGGGGAAGTGATAACTTACCAACAGTTTTAAAGCTAACGTCAGCTACAGTCATCCTCCCTACGAAGCCGCGGCGATGGAAAATTCACCTCGCCGATTGGGCACTTTTCAGAACGAAGGCCACACTGGAAAAAGAATATGCCGAAACCCTTACGACAGAAGAAAGAAATAAAAAATTTGTCACATGCTTAATCTGCAGCAATAGAAGCAATCCCACAAACGTCCGAAATATCACGAAAACACATAAAGTTTGGTGGTCAAATAAATGCTCATTGGCTAAAAAGCAGCAAAACAAGGCTTGGGGCAACCTTCGCAGATATCCCACAGCAGGAAACTTGCTCATCTTCAAAAGGGCTAGAGCCAAAGCACGATACATTAGACACAACGCAGAAAGGGCATCATGGCAACAGTACATATCCTCCATAAACAGCTCAATATCATCAAAGAAAATGTGGGAGCAGGTGCGGAAATTCACTGGAAATTTTACTCCGTTCACATTTCCAATGCTAAAAACACCCGGTACTCAAACAACATTAGAACAGCAGGCCAACATATTGAGTGAACATTTTTCCACAGTTTCGAGCTCATCCAACTAAACGCAAACATTTCAAAAGCACAAAACAATAGTAGAAAAACAAAAGCTTCCCTTTGGACAATGCATACATGAAGACTACAATCAGCTTATTACAATACAGGAACTAAACACAGTACTAACATCCGGTAAAATGACAGCACCAGGGCCAGACAATATACATTATGCCATGCTTGCTCACCTCTATGAGATTGCCATAGAGGCCCTCCTAAAAATTTTCAATAAAATATGGATGAGTGGAGAAATCTCCCAAGCACGGAAAGAAGCAATAATAGTACCCTTCCTAAAACCTGGGAAACCACCAACTAGTCCCACCAGTTACAGGCCAATAGCACTCAATAGCTGTATAGCAAAATCATTCGAAAGCATTCTAAACATCAGACTAACCTTCATACTTCAGTCCCAGCAACTTTTAAATATACACCAGTGCGGCTTTAAAAAGACATGTTCCACAACCGATCACGTCGTTCGCTTTCAGAACACAGTTCGGGAAGCGTTCATCCACAACCAACACTGCATCGGGGTCTTCTTCGACCTGGAGAAGGCTTACGATACCACGTGGAGGTTCGGTATCCTCCGTGACCTAGCGGACCTAGGTATCCGCGGCAGGATGCTGGGCTGTTTGAGCGACTTCCTAAGCAACCGTACATTCAGAGTCCAACTAGACGCAACCTTCTCCAACACTTTTAATCAAGAAACTGGCGTACCCCAGGGGTGCATCCTCAGCACGACCTTATTCCCCATCAAAATGAACTGCATAGGAAAAGTAATCCCAAAATCCATAATGTACCCAGTTTACGTACACGACCTCCAAATAGCATGCACGTCTTCCAGCATACCTACCTGTGAGCGACAGATACAAATAACAATAAATAAACTGGCTACCTGGGCAGATAGAAACGGATTTAGATTTCCCCACAGAAAACAGTAGCGGTTCTGTTCTCTTTGAGACGAGTCCTACAGGATGACCCCACACTATATCTAAACCAAACCCCATTACCTGTCAAACAAGAGCATAAATTTCTAGGGATAACTTTCGATAAAAAGCTCACTTTCTGGCCACATATAAACAGCTTAAAAAAAAAAGCTTCCCAGGCCCTGAATGTGCTGAAATTACTGTCAAGAAAACGCTCGGGGTCTGATAGGGCATGCCTGTTACATAGATATCGTTCTCTGGTTCGCTCTAAGTTAGACTATGGTTGTATAGTATATGGCTCAGCAAGACCGTCCTACATAAAACGACTGGATCCTGTCCACAATCTTGGTTTAAGGTTGTCTTCTGGTGCTTACAGAACTTCCCCAATAGCAAGTCTGTATGTGGAAACTAATGAACCTCCCTTAGAAGATCGAAGAACTGGACTAACTTGCACATACATCCTCAAAATCCTTTCTCAGCCCAAACATCTCTGTTCCCAATTGTCACGAAATGCTCATCCCGAATACTCTTCAACAACAAGCCTCACGCGATTAAGCCGTTGCTCTCGCGCTTCGAAGAAAAATGCCAAGCTCTGAACATGCTAAATGAAATTAAAAATATTGCCCCAAGACACGAAGCGCTACCACCATGGTACACTCTCCCCACAGTGTGTGACGGCACACTAACACGCCTCAGGAAAACCTGTACGCCACACGACCACATAATACAAGAATACCTAGCACTACAAGATAAATACAGAAATTATACTGCATTTTACACTGATGGGTCAAAAACTCATGTCCATGTAAAAAGCGCAGTAATACAAGGAAAAAATAAAAATACACTACGACTGCCCTCATGTTCTACAGTTTTCACCGCTGCGTGTTGTGCCATTTGTGTTGCGGTACAGAAAATAACAAATGAAAACATCAAAAACAGCATCATTTATAGATTCACTGAGCGTCCTAACAGCATTAAACTCCAAAAATGCCACGGAGCCACTGATAGGAAGCATCATACACAATATAGTAGAGGTCACAGCACAAAAACATGTTATAAAATTCTGCTGGGTTCCCAGTCACGTTGGCATTAGGAACAATGACAGAGCCGACTTGTGTGCTGCACAGACCAGAACCATGGAAATAAAACATTTGAATTTGCCTCCTAGGGATTACATGAAGTCAGTACATAGCAAACTAAGAGCCAAGTGGCAAGATTGTAGGGAAAATGAAGGAAACAACAAGCTGCATACCATAAAGCCCATTTTAAAACAATGGAAATCATGCCGTCGTAAACGGCGTTTTATCGAAGTAATTTTATGTCGTTTACGGATAGGTCACCCACACATCACCCATAACTTCTTATTAACAAAAAAAGACAAACCTGTGTGTGAAATGTGTGGTGAGGAGCTCACAGTAAATCCCATTTGAATTTCTTGTTCGAATCTCGAAGAACTTCGCAAAAAATTTTTTACGGTATTTTACAATGAACACATTCCATTTTATCCCGCATTGCTTTTAGGCGAGCAAACACTTGTCGAGTTTTCACTTGTTTGTAAGTTTTTAAAGAAAGCCAATGCTTTAAATCTATTATAATGTAGCCTCTATGCACTTAACATAACATCATCTAACCTTGTGTTTGGCGCATGATAGCCATAGTTGAATTATGCGCCACAAAACCCCATATAACTAACTAACCACTTATTTCCAGATGTTGATTTCGGGAAAGGGCCAAGCATGTCCATGGAGATCTGCTGAAAGGGCCTTTAGGGTGGTTCAATGGGGTACAGAAATCCTGCTGGTCGGGTAAAATCTGCTCCAGTATCGACCTTAAACTGGACGGGACTTCCATCAACAAATGCTGTTATGAACCAAGGTTCCTGATCATCGATATTGTTGACATCCCCAAGGAATACTTCCTCTGTATTAGCGGTGCCTTTCTTTGCAGTGGTATCTCCTCGTTCAGGCCGTCTCGATGACTGCTGGCGTGCAGACAAACACACTGTTGCAAAGTGACTGGTTTTTCCACAGTAACTGCACACTTTCCTCGATGCCGGGCACTGTTTCTTGAAGTGCTGTTGCGCACTGCCGCACCATTTGCACACGTTTTGGCCGGCGTCCTGTCCGCCTGAAGACTTGGCTGCTTTCCGTGGCCCGTATTTGTACCTTGGTCAACCTTTCGGGAATCGCAGCTCCTCAACTACAGCGTTTTGTTCAGCCGTCTCGCGCAACTAGTTCTGCTGCCTTTTCACAACCTCTGAGTTTCGCGCCATTTTTGTCGCAGACTGTAGAGTAAGCTTGGGATCGAGTTGCATCCTCTCGCTAAGTCCAACGTCCAAAAGTCTCACTACGAGGAGGTCACGAATGAGCTCATCCTTGAGTTCGCCGTATTCGCACGTCTCGGCAAGTTTGTGTAAGTCTGTAATGAACGCCTGGAATGACTCACTGCTTTGCTGTACCCGACGGTTGAACCTTGCCCTCTCGTAAATTATGTTCGTGCAGGGTATGAAATGCTCCTCAAACTTGCATTTAACAGTAGCATAGTTCGCCATTTGAGCGCCTGTCATCTTCAGTGACGCTAGAATATCTTCAGCTTCCCTCCCCATCGCGTTCAAGAAGGTGTATACTTGCGTTGTTTCGTCACGGAGGTGCAGTGAAGATACGAGTCGGTAGCGTACCCACCTTGAAATCCAGCGTTTCCAGTCCGCTGGGTCGTGCAAGTCCAGCTTTTCGGGAAGCTCGATGGCAAAGGGATTGAAGAAGTTCCCGCCATTTTCATGCTGCGCTGCGGCGGCCCTTTGTGTGGCGTCTTCTCTCTCGACAGGCATGCTGGAGGCTGATTGATGCGTGGTCGCTCACCACTCGGTCGTCCTCCGTGTTCACTTCACCGTTTACACACCGCTGCAACCATGTCGCGTTACCAAGGGAATGGCGACCCTTGTTAACAGCACACACACATTTATTGCACTGCCGTACCTCCAACCATGGCGCCAGCCACCGGGCAACTGCCCGCGCTCGTTTCCCGCCACTCCGTGCGTTCACCCCAGTCCCCACACAGGGTGGTGGCGCCATCTCTCGCGCCCGCACTCAACCACTATACACGACACTTCCCATTTAAATGGCACGTCTGCCTTTGTCAGGTGGGTCAGTGGCTCGGCGATGCGCGAAAATTTCGTCACAAATCGTCGGTAGTATGCTCACAGTCCGAAGAATCTGCGCAGAGCTTTCTTATCGGCCGGTGGCGGAAACATTGCGATGGCAGCTGTTTTCTGCGGGTCTGGGCGTACTCCCTCCATGCTAACAATGTGGCCTAGAAAAAGCAGCGTTTCATAGACAAAGTGGCATTTCTCTGCTTTCAAAGTTAGGCCGGACGATTTGATTGCGTCTAGTACTGTTCGAAGCCTTTTTAGGTGCTCCTCAAAGTTCGAGGCGAAGACAACAACGTCTTCTAAATATAGCGGACAAATCTCCCACTTCAGGCATGCCAGCACTGCATCCATTATTCGCTGAAATGTCGCTGGAGCGGACCAGAGACCCAACGGCATCACCTTGAACTCGAAGAGGCCATCTGGAGTGACGAATGCGGTCTTCTCGTGATCTCTTTCATCGAACTCAATTTACCAGTAGCCGCTATTGAGGTCCATCGGACATTTCGTCGAGGAAAGCAATCGCCGTTTCTCTGTTAATGTGCCGGTATTCTTCGCTGAAGTTAGTCAGCAGTACTTCGGCTTGCCCTTTGCGGAATTGTGCGATGCCTCTTGCGATGCCGATTCCTCAGTCGAGAAGCAACTGCATGTTCCCCTCGATAATGGCTTCAGTGTTATTCGCTCCCGTGGCGCCTACGGTGACGATGACGCTTGAGCGGGGCGACACACTCACTTCTTCCAGGACACTAAGTGCAACGTGATGTTCCGGAGTCCTCATCGACGGGATGACGTCGTCCGTGGAAAGTGTGATCAGCTTGGATCGCAGATCAGCTTGGATGATTGCCTGTAGTTCATTAAGGAAATCTATGCCCAAGATCACTTCGCGGAAACATTGCCGTAGCACTACGAAGGTTGCGCGATAGGTATGTCCCTTGAGAGTCACTCGCGCCGAGCATCGACCTGATGGCGTAATGAGGTGGCCCCCTGCGTTGCGAATTTGCGGGCCGTCCCAAGCTGTCGTTACTTTCCTCAGCTGCGCAGCGAATGGTCCATCCATCACCGAATAATCAGCTCCTCTGCCGAGGAGGGCGGTAACTTTCCGGCCGTCGATTACGACTTCTAAGTCGGATGTCCTGGCTCTGGCGTTGCACGTCGTATTCGGCGTCGGGTTGCGGCTTCGTCGGGTACGTATGTGAATTGTGGGTGAGCGTGTGGTCGAAGCTTTTCCTGATGACGGCGTCGTTTTGAAGGTGGTTCGCGTCGTGGTCGAGGTTGTCATTGTATGCGGCGTCGGCGTTGTGGGTGCGACGTCTTTATACGGCGTGGTCGCTGGAGGATCTTCGTCGTTTCCTCGGCAAGCAACCTGACCTCCACAGGCTGTTTTGTTTAGTTTCCCCTATGGGGGCTAGGGGACCTTCCTAGGACAGCCATGGCTTAGCTGCGGCCCGGTGATGCAAAACGCGCGGTGTACGGTGAAGGCGAGCGGAAAAGACGGGTTGACGACACGTACTCCCCTCCGGGAGTAAGACCGGGACATCCGTTAGCACCTCCACCAGATGTCACGTAGTGGTGACTGCAGTCGGGCGAACAGGAAAACAGCGAGAATGTCTTCCAAACGGAACTCTTTATTTGGGCTGACTTTCGCCCGCAAGGAACTGAACCACTCGGCGGCGGCGTAGCAACAAGCGTGCTCGGCGGTCGTCGAACAGTATCCTTGCCGCTGTCGGCCGTGCTGGAAAGGTACTAGAGACATTGTGGCGCAAAGTCGAATCAGCTCGGCCTGGATGCGGTCAGTCGAGATACATCTAGGCGCGTCTTGCGTCACAAACGAAGCGATAAAGCGGCGTGCCGGCAGCCTTGAAGCATGAACAAACAAACACTACAAACAAACGCTACAAAGATTCGCGGCAATATACATTGTGCTACGTCCCTACGTTGTGCTACGTTGCGCATATCTTTCGCTACACACGCGCTATGCTACACGTTTGCACACACCCACGCACCACGCACGAACGCAAGCAGGAGCCCCGAAAGCGCACGTAGCGGGCGTCTGCATATCTGCGTGGCGCCATACGGCCGATTGACCGAATATCGCGCTGGCAACATGCGCTGAATTTTGAGAAAACTCTAGTCGCAAAATCGGTGATCAAGAATGCAAGAGAAGTATTGTTCTTTATGGCAACCTTGACTGAGGAATAAGTGAGCGCGCTGTCTGCCCCATGGACCAAGTAAAATTATAGTAACATAACTCAGAAAATCAAAGAGTGACGGAAAACGAGGAGACAGTTTCCTACACTCCAGAAATGCGATCAGTTGATATATTTTGTTTTTGTCCGATGCTCTTCTCTTGTGGCCGTGAGTATTGTTCAAGCGTGCATTAATACAGGCATGCATTTCGATGCTACACCTTCGACTTGACTCAAGAAGCCACCCGAAAAAAAGTACATGTGGGATAATTTGAAGTTCCACCGTGTTTCTAACCTTTAAGAGGCAACCATAAAAGTGTGTGGCATTGTACACAGCTCGACTATCGCCATAAGTCACCAGCGCATGTCTCTAGAAGGAATTTAAACTTGCAAAAGTTAGCACTGTGCTGAGCTGCGAGAAGCGACTCCTTCATGGCAGAACAGCAAGACGAAAAGACTAGAAACTGAGGCAAGAGACATGGACACTAAATGGATGGCCTAGGGTACACAGTAAGGCGGAGTTTGCGACAGGAATGGGAACAGAGTTGGAAGAAGCCGTCCGAAGAGGCGCACTTTCGCCTGGCGCCATGACAAGGCGACAGCGGGCCGGGGCATTTGTCGCGGCAAAGAGGCGCCGAGATCCCCTTCGCAAACAGCGACCGAGAACTGAAAAGCGACGTTCATTTCATGCAGCAGCGTTTTCAGCATGTAGTCTAGTCAAGTCATCACCACACGCCGTCGAACACTTGGCCATAGAAGCCAGAACAATAAACGAGGTTTCCCTTGAAGACTTCACGCGTAAGGCGTCCTTGGCAACAGCCCGAAATGGAAGCGAAATGGAAGAAGGAACGAGACAAATTGATAAAGCTTTCTGTAGTGACAACGCTCGACATCTATACGTTGCTACAAAACACGGCACACTACGCATGCATTACTGCAATGTGGTATTCCAGATTTAGCACGGATTGGAACAGTTTAACGCGAGAGCATTATACTCCTGCCACAATGGCTCATTTAGTGCCACTTTCGACAAGTGGCATTCGCTTAAAGTGTCATTTGCGCACTGGCACACGATGAGCTTTAGTGACACTCGCTTCAGAACGTACTTTGCTCGTAGTGGGTTTGGTATGCTAACTCCTCTAGGTCCGGCAAGGCGAGTGCGTAGCCTGAACAGCAGTTCTCCGACATTCAAAAATTTTGTTTTGGGCATTAAAAACCTCCGTTTTATTTCCTTGATAGCGCAATTTAATGAAAGCATGTTTTAATTCGTATGCAAATGAAAGTAATGCGCGCATTTGAACAGCTACTCCCGCTTTGCAGATGACGACCCCCTTTCGCGATGGGTCTAATGAGTCCACAGGGTGTGTGTACTGAATTTCGGCGATTGTGGAGAGCGAATTCTCAAGTTTCAGCGAACCCAAATGGGCAGCGAGTGTAGTTTTGCTAAAAGTGATCTGAAATCGACTGTCGGTTACTTTACAGGACGCGCATGCGCTGACCGGGAAGCGCCGGTGGGACTCAGACTGCCGCTCAGTGTTTTGGGAAGCTGGCAACAATCGCTGCCGCCGCTTCTGGGTGAAAAATAAGGCCGCTTCAATGAATGGTCACCGAATATTTTTCTGCGTAAACTGATTCAAAATGAGCTACTCTTCTTACCGGAGAAAGCAGAAACGATTACCGAGAAGCGCCGATCCTACGCCATATCAGCAACCAGGCTACAGAGTATTTCCCAGGCGCGCAGTCACATCGGCGCTTCCTACAGAGTTGTCGAGCTTAGTAAATAAGCAAGAGTACAACCGGTACAAAAGTGAGATTAATTAAGATAAGTGATGCGCAGCTCGTGTATTATGTCATGCAACCGAGCATTAGCAGTGTGTACACAGCGACGTAAACAAGAGCAAAGGAGTCCAGTCGTCCTCACCTGTGCATTTCTGGGGAATTTCGCGCTTATACAGTTAATGTTCAGTCATGTACTATGGTCTTCAAGCACTCATTTAGCGTGTGCACAAACTATTTGCTAAAGAGAAGCAAAAAAGCGAACAACACACATGAAAATATTGCATCTCCGAATGATTGTCTTTGGCTTCGTCAGTGACGAGCCGCATTGGACTACTTCATTTGAGGCCTGTTTTGTAGGCTTTTTTTTGTTCTCAATCTACTTCTCTTTCCGTTAAATCCTTTCTCCTTGTGACCTTGCTTGGCTTAGCCGTTGTAATTGTATATGCGCTCAAGTTGTTTCCATAGGGAGTTTTAATATAACCTCCTTTCCATAGGGCGAGTGGATGGTAATTACGATTGTTCTCTCCAGCCTCACTCTACTACAATTGTGTATGCAGTTTTGCAACTTTTGTGCGTTCAGTGAATTTGTTTTGTCTTTTCTTTCTGCCTGATAACAAGCTAATTCCATGTGCTCTATTCACTCTGCAAGAGTGGAATTTCATTGATCAGGGCGTATTGTGTACTGTGTTTTCTGTTTTTAATACGCAATACCACTGTACCGCTGTCTAGTGCTTGGGGCATGCGCCTTTGTCAAGCTGTCATTTATGACAACTTTTACTGTCGGCCTCCACGGTTCTGTACCGTGTGAGACACGAATAAAGGCGTTGTTATTATTAAAATCAACATCCACAAAACCAGAGCACTCCGGTGTTGCTGTGGCGGGAGGGCCGAGGGGGGGGGGGCGAAGCGATGGCGACGGCTGTAGGTCAGTGCGGGTAGTGCGGGCTGTGTTCTAGCTTTGGAGGCATCCCAATATCTCGAATGAATTCGCGCAGCTCCGTGGACTATAATGTATCTCAGCCGAATGCTGTAAAAAAATTTGTCTAGCAGCACAATGCGGCAGTCGAGTCGATTGACATTCAGTTAGAAGGCATTCCAAACCCCGGTGTAGCAGGGGTATTACTTGTAACGGATCGTGACGCTTTTCGTCGTGAACATGTAGTCAGATGTGGAAATAAATCTGAAAATTGACTCGGAGTAACTACACTTGCGAAAAAATTGTATTTTATAGGTAATAACACAAAAAAAAACTTCTCGAAGCTACTGCAACATCTCTCGCCACTGCCATCATTGCCAAATAACACTCCTTTTTGCCGTGTGACAGCGCGCAGCAAAAGCTTTGTTTGGTTTTATGGGGTTTAACATCCCAACGCGACTAAGGCTATGAGAGACGCCGTAGTGGAGGGCTCCGGAAATTTCACCTGGGGTTCTTTAACGTGCACTTACATCGCACAGTACACGGGCTCTAAATTTCTCCTCCAAAGAAATTCAACCTCCGCGACCGGGATCGAACCCGCGTCTTTCGGGTCAGCAGCCGAACACCATAACCACTGAGCCGACGTGGCGGCTCGCGCACCAAAAGTGTCATTCGTTCAAGAGAAGTGCCCTTCGTGAAAGTGTCACGAAACCCTCCTGTGTGACAAGGCTCGTTATGCGGAAACCCCGACGTAGCCAGTAAGCCATGGCAGGCCAGAATTACCTAGACTGGAAGGCACGCGTGGAAGAGACGCCACACGCGAGTGACGTCATCATCATCAATGCGACTCTCCCCTTCCGAGAAGGGAAAGACGACTTCCGTGATGAACGGAAACAGATTTCGGCGCCCCACTGCATGCCTCGCGTTGTTATACAATAACCCTCACCTGTATAACAAAGAACAGGCTCAGGCACTGGGCGATATGCCACTGTGCCGTATGACGGTGCGGGCAGGCCACTTTTTTCTTATTTCTTTTTTTAAGCCCAAACTAATATCTCTACCGCCTGACCTGATGGCGGGTCGCCTCGGCGAGATACGCTAGGAAATACGATGCCCCACTGTGGTATTCGTGCAAACGTGGCTAGATATTACACAAAAGAGAAGTCCCGGCCCCGCCGACATTTGGCGTTCAGCTTTCGGTGACTGAGGTTGCGGTGCTATGGAGCCTTCGTCGTCCAAGTTCAATCGCTCGCATCTACATCGACAGGCAAGACAGGAAAGCGTGGCCGAAGGCGGCAGTTCACTGCCGCTGAAATATGTGGCGAACCTAAAGCAGCGAAACGTGCTAAGCGAGCTGCTGCAACGACAGAACATTCAGCGCCCAAGCCACCAAAAACAACTCAGCAAAAAGCAATGCCCTGGCAGTTACTAATCATAAGAATTGCTCAGATGCCCGCATAATTTTTTCTCTGCGTTTATATTTCGTGTTTTTTTTGGTATACCCCTCATTTGCGGAGAAGAGTAAGGACACATGGTTTGCTCTGCAGGACGCGAGGATTGTTATCCATTAAATGTCTCTCCAGTGGGGCACTCGGCTATGCATTTTTCTAGCTTGATTTGTGGGCATCTTTTTCATCAGATAAATATTCCTCGTTGCCCCAAATAGAAAGAGATGAAGACCTAATGGACGAAATCCCTTTGGGAAGTGCCTGACGACTTGCACTGGTGTAACAAAAGCTGAAAAATAGAAGCAGGGTAAGAATTACGCTTGGAGCTTCTTTAGGGAGCGCACGGAGCTACCGGTCATCTAGATTGCACCGACCCCAAAGGTACCCGAGAACATGACCAAAATTTCAGTCGAAGTTTTACACTGTTGCAATCCACGTCTTAGCTAACCCAGAACATAAACATTGGACGGCATTCCGAGACTTGCCTCATGCTCCGCGGAGCTCGCAGAAACGAAATAGAGAACAAGTGAGTGAATGGTATGGCTCACAACAGCACAAGGCGTCGCCACGCCCCTTCAAGAGCGCCTCCCTCCCGCAACCAGTCGCCCCGCACCACATAATAATTGTGTCCAAGAATGCCCAACACCCGTTCCTTCCTTTCTCACGTTCATCTAGAGCCGCATCTTTGTGCTGCGCCTTTCCATACCTGCTGAAGTAGAAACCAAAAAAAGAAAACGCCCACTTTCAATACACCTCACCCTGCATACGTCACCGGCGCACGTGTCTCTGGTGTGACGAGCAAATCATGTGTCTTCTGACCGGGAGGGCCGCCATACGGATGCTACTCATACCCTCTTCTTACCAAGGCGTCTCTAATCGGGAGAAGAAAGACGGCGGGAACATGATTGACTCATGCAAAACCAGTTTAGAAGCAAAAGTGGGCGATGTTTCCCACAAGGACTTGTCCCTTTGACGATATGCTCTTTGACCAGGAGAGATCATTTTTTTATTGCATATCCTAACATATGTTTCCAGTTTTCATTCATTTAATATTCGGAACATAGTATTTGTATTGGTTTCATGGTTTTGTTTATGCGGTTAAACGTACCCAAGCGGTTAAGGCTATGAGAGACGCCGTAGTGGAGGCATCCGGAAATTTCGACCACCTGGGGTTCTTTAACGTGCACTGACAGCGCACAGTACACGGGCCGCTAGAATTTCTCCTCCAAAGAAATTCAAACGCCGCGGCCGGGATCGAACCTGCGTCTTTCGGGTCAGCAGGCGAACACCATAACCACTGCGCCACCGCGGCGGCTGTATCGGTTGGAGGAGCACTATTTAGTTGTTCCTTTTCTTCCATTTCGACATCCTTTGACCTGGTTTTCGCGATCACTTTTTGTTGCGAAAACACCACTGGAGCCCAGCTCGGCGCGTCGCGTACGAGGGGGTACCCAAAAGAAACCGGACTAAATTTTTTGGTCGGCAAAGCTTCTGTGGTACCGCCTTTTGCCACTAGGAGCGCATAGAACGAACATTCCAGAGTCAGTAAACCAGTAAACCGAGTGCCGTCGTTGAAGGAGGTCAGACTAGTTTAGGCAGAGTTTTAGAGTGACGAATGTTTTGTGTGAATGTCGTTTTTGCAATGGCTGATTTTTGTGAACAGCGTGCGCCGGTGAAATTCTGATTTTTGCTCGGAGAAAGTTGAAAGCAAACTCTTGAAATATTAAGAAAGACGTACAAGGACGATGCTATGGGGACAACTCAAGTGTTCCTGAATCGAATCCTGAATCAAAACAAAAATCATGCCAATGGAAAACTTCAAATTCACCTCGCCTCAAGAAAGCTCGTCAGGTGAAACCAAACCTGAAAACAATGCTGATTTGTTTTTTCGACGTGAGAGGAGTCGTCCATTGAGAATTTGCTCCGCAGGGTCAGACAGTTAACGAAGCTTTCTACTAGGATGTTTTGGAAAGATTGGACAACAGTGTGCGGTGGGAGCGGCCTGATTTGTGGCGGTCGGGTGACTGGTTTTTCCATCATGGCAATGCCGCTGCTCAGACAGCCCTGTCTCTGCGACAATTTTGGACCAAAAATGGCATGACGCCTATTTCTCAACCCTCATACTCTCCCGACCTTGCCCCGTCCTACTTTCTTTGTTTCCTAGAATGAAAAAATAGGTGAATGGAAAGCGTTTCGCTGATGTTGCTGAGGTGAAGAAAAAAAACGACGTAGGCACTGTCAAGCATCACAAAAGATGAATTTAAACTATGTTTTGAAAAATGGAATGAAAGATTTGACTAGCGTATCAATGCAAGTGGGGAATACTTTGAAGGAGATTGAAGGTCTGTGCTTAAAATGTGAACAAATAAGTTCAAACAAAAATAAGTCCGGTTTCTTTTGGGTACCCCCTCGTATGCTAGTGGCGGTGCGGCTACCAAACTACCTTGAGTTACCGTTGCCCAGCAACCGCTTCAGCTGCGCTCCAACCGGATGGATGGATGGATGGGAGCGCCCCCTTTGAAACGGGGCGGTGGCAATTGCCACCATGCGCAGCTTTTCTTTCTTCATTATTTTTTGTTTACTGTGTTGGCAATTCTCATTCAGAATCGCTATCATCTTTACCTACAGTTTCCTACAATTCTAACATTATGCCACATCTCTGCTTTTCAGCCACCAATCCTCCAATAGCTTTTTGCTAACTTCCACTGCAGATTTATTTACATGACCATTGTTATCTTTAAACCCTAGGGCCTCAGGAAGAGTGACTGTGCTTGCATCGACCTCCGGATGGATACCATCACATTTGATTATGAGGTGTTCAATTGCTTCCACAGATCTACCAAACACTGCACAAGTGTCATCTTCTTCGTTAAATTTCTTTTTGTAGCTGCGCGTTCCAAGACACCCTGACCTAGCTTAAAAAAGTAGGGCACTGCCTCTTGAGTTATCATTAAAGAAAGCCAAGGGATTCTGACACGCGCGTGTCAACAGCGACGTAGGGGGCTATATCGCTCGTGACACGCAGATACCCACGTGACAACATAATTAAACAAAAGGGCGCATAAAATCAACATAAACCTTTTGTAATATTCAATTACAGCTTAAATAATCACCTATAATAGTACAACTGTTAGGTTTTGTTTTAAAATTTGGTCGAAATGTCTTTAAAGCGCATGAGTTAAGGCGAGGCGGCGGCCATGGCTTGCGGCGGAGTTCGCACCCATGAACTGTATAAAATGAATTGAAATTCGTCCAGACCGTCGGCTCGGAGGGACTTAGTTCGCCCACACGGAGATACTCGATGCCGAGCAAGCGTACGACAGCGTACCCCATGCCGTGCTTTTGCCCATGTTTTTACCTCCCTGTCGGACTCGGACCTGGGGCCTCCGGAGCATCTGCTGGTCGACATTGTACGTCTCTGTGAGGAAAACACGGTCGTCGCGCACTTCGGGTCCTCGATCGGCCCCATCGCAGTGAAGAAAGGTCTGCGCCAAGGGTGTCTGTCGTCGGTGAGCATCGAGTGAGAGCTGCTTAGGTCGCACATCGGTTTCCGCCTCAGCTGGCATGGATGACGACCGCTGACTGCCGGGTATAACCTTCGCGGACGATCTAGTACTATCTGTGGAATACCCGCCAAGGATTTGCAATTTCTGCTGAGCGACTGCCAGAATGTGGTTACTCGTTTGAACCAACGGCTCAGCTTCAAGAAGTCTGTGGTTGTCTGTTTGGCTGGAAGCAACACGGCGGATTGAGAATTAACCTTGGAAAATAAGACCTTCGCCCAGAGTTTATAGTTCCTATGTCTGGGAGTGGAGATGCTCGCTAGAAATCCGTTACGGCCTTCACAAGGCTACCGACAGGCTGCCCTTACCTTCCAATGCGCCGATTTGATCAGGCGCTATGCTGAATGTGTGGGCAAGCAGACAAAACTGCGGAACACTTGGCTCTCTGCTGCCAAGGCCTTTCTAGTCCACCGCGGATGACAAATTCTACAGGCGTTTGGGTCTCCATTTCCCACCCAGCTAAAGGAACTGGATCGCGATCACAGCAGCAAACGTAATATCGTAGTCCCAGTGGAGACCATCGAGAAGCACCTTGCTGGCTGTTTGGTGCTGTGTGCCGACGATACTAGGAGCACTTCTAAAAACAGTGGTTGGGGGTGTCATGTGGCAGCAGTCACTGAAATGGCCACCAAGCTTACGATGTGCTGCTGTCATTTCTGTTCCAGCTGTCTATATGTGTGTGTGTGTTCATGCATGTGCATGCGTTATGTGTAGGGAGTAACTAGTTGTGTGTGCTATGTGCATGTGTTTGTGTACTCTGGCTGGGCACCACACCAGCTGTGCCCACCTGATTCAAAGGACAAGGCCACCGTCATCATCAGGCTGTCTCGACTAACTCAGCTATCCACTGTTCCACAAGGGGGAAAGAGTTATCATGCAGGATCTCAGAAGATTTGGCGTGCATAGCAATTTCATCGAGTGCAATTTCTAACTACATACAGGGCTTCGATGGCGCACTGTGCTCGATGCCACTCTGATGCTTCAAGCTATTCAAAGCAAAAAAAATTATCTGTGCCCGCCCCTCAAAATTGTTTTTTTGGTAGTTATGAAGATTCCATGAGGCCTTAAAAAATACGAAAGACCTGAAGTGCTCTGTAGCCAGACTCTTTCTCTGGCTTCCATTGGTTACTGTCACATAGAGAGAAGTGCATGTCTGCGCATGTTTCTGTAAATAAGCTCTCCAGCAGTGTGGCCTGGAATAAAAGTCTCCTACTTTTGTTTTTCAAACGAACAGGTCAGCTTCGATGGCCAGTTCTCTAGTGCACTCAGCTGTCGGCACAGCCGATCACGCCTCGTGTTAAAGTACAACACACTCTTGCACTATGCACTGCATATTGTCATCTTCATCAGCTTGCAGGCGTGAATAGATCGGTTCACCTTAGCCTCGATCAGAGCTTAACCTCGTCTAATATCCTTGCCAGACTTGCCGACGACCTAGCAAAACAATACCATGAGCCAATCAGGCTAAACACATGCTTTCACATGTCTGTTCAGGTGAACTATGCGAAAACCCTATCCTTCTTCGTCTAGAATTAGATCATTATTTCTCGTCTGACAGAGTGAGAACTGCAGTTGGAAATGGTGCATTGTATATCTTGGTTGCATATATGAGGATATATGCACTGATGTAAAATGTGTAAACTGGGTGCAGATAGCTTTGGGTTCTGTTTTTCGAAATGCTCGAGCAGATTCTTGTAGGATATTAACAGAGTAAAGATATTTACCGCATTTTCCTAGCTTTGTCTTTGCAAGTTTTTCTCTTTCTCGCGTCCTTTTTACAAAATAGTTTTTCCTGCTGCTGTCCTATCTACTCCTCCAATTTGAACCACTAGGTCAGCGGCCTTACCGCGGCATGTGGCTAGGTCAGTATGACTTCAGTCAAGGAGAAATTCAGAAATCCTCAATTGCTGGGCATTGCACGTGCACCCTAAAGGACCCCAGCTGGTCAAAGTTAATCTGGTGTCCACCGCTGTGGTGTTCCTAATAGCTCACGCGTCGCTGAGGGATGTTAAGTCACATAGTTTACAATTAAATTTTTTTTCCAATTTCTAGGGAGCTCAAGTTAGTCTTGTGAATCTTAACGTATATTTCTCTCCATAGGAGAGTAGGGAGACATTTACACCCATTCACGCTTAATTGTTATACACGGTGGGTGAGTGGTGCCATAGGTAGAGCAGAAAAATGCATGGGAACACTTAATTTCCTCATCCTCATTATCCATTGAAAGGATAGAGCAGACCAAAAAAAACGCCTGAAAAATCTGTGTTCTAAGGCACTTTAGCTGAGTCCCAGAGCCAAAAGTAGTGTGCTGATATGACTTATTTTGCAGTTCTTATAGCGACTTCTGTATGCCTGCAGTGCCAAATTTAAGAGAAGAACCTTGCTAGGTTGGCGGAAAGACTCTTGGGAAAGCCGAAGAAAAAGGCTACGCCTTCCCCTCAGGGGCACCAGGAAGAGACAAAGAAGAAGGTCGTGTCCATCTGGGTATCTGCACGGTGTCTCTCATCGTCTAGGAAAGATCGCAGCGTGACACAATGTGCAGGTGGTGTTCTCCGCCATTCATAAAGTTTAGAAAGTGTTTACTGCAGTGAATAAGAGGCTGGTACCGGCCTCTTCCAGAAAGGAGGTTCAAAGGTGCACTGTGTCGCATGTAGACAAGTTCATTAGTTGCAACGAAGGGGTGGTGTGTAGGGTTCCTTTGTAATGCGCTCAAACGGCTAGGTGCCGAAACGTCAGATTGAAAGAGTGTGAAAAATGTCTTCACAAGGAAAAAATCCCCTTCTTCTAACCTCGTGCTACACTGCTACGAATGCAAAGAACATGAAGATCATCTCTGCGTGCGGGACTTACATAGCACGTCGATAGCATGCAAGAGTAGTAACCAGATAGGCAGGCAAATTTTCACAGCATGTTGCATCGCTAAGAACTCGTACACGTGTGTAGCAAAACCATCTGTTGCTTTGCAGAGAAACGAGACAGCTTTCCTTAATAAGTGCCTTTCCTGTGCAGTGTAATTCTTGATGTTTTTCTGTTTTTCTTTCGTTTTAAGTTTCATGCGTTTTCACCTTATATATTTTCTGATTTTTCCATTAAACCTTCAATTGTTAGACAGCGTCCGTGTCATCTTCTCTTTTGCCGGTCCTTTGTCTGCTTTGGGCTCGTCTTCAAGATGAACTGCATCCAACTCGCCCAATACAGCGTGGTGCAAATTTATAGCCTGAACAATTTGGCTGCAGAAGCAATGTTTTTGTCGGGCTCAGCCCAAATTTACAGAAACTCGGTGCCTTCAGGAAAACATCAACAACCCACAAGTCTACGAACACGAAGCAAATTTTTATTTTGAAGAAGTTTTGATGTCTATAAAAAGAAAATGTCTGAGTTCACAATACCATTTTGTAATTGGTGTGTAAAAAATAATGATGTGATGTGACGAAAATAAAATGCTGTTTTTTAAATTTAGTTCTATGCCCCTTCCTAAAACAAAAATCACACCTGACATGAAAAGCACTCTGCACCCCATTGGCATTAGTTGTTACAGAAATGGGCATGGGCCAAGCAGTGGTAGACTTATGGGTCACTCTTGGAGGAGGTGGTTTGGGGGGAGAATCACATTTGGACCATGTATTTACGAGCGCTTTTTTGTCTGAAAGATAGGGTTCAGTTTGGTTTGCCTATGTGAAATGTCTTGCTTGGGAAAGATTTTCCTCCCCATCGCGGCATAAATCCGCCCCTGGAGCCCAGTTTATGTCAACAGAGGCAGTTCTGGCAATTTCAAAATTTTGAGCATCAGCAGCATCCTTTAGCCCAGATCACTTCCACCTTCTAACATATTGTGTGAACTGTGGCGGAGACCATCCAGCTTATTCTTGATCATGTTGAGTGTGGAAAAAGGAAGAGAAAACGTTTAATTTTGTTAAGCACGCACAGGCACATGACACAGTCTTCAAAACGTGCCTCTCGTGATGTGTTCATGTGTATAGAATAGTAAAGTGGCCCAGGGAGTCGGACTTTTATTGAGATCAGTAGTGTAGCGTAGCTGGCAAATATTCTGAACTGAGCCATGAAAACCAGGTAACCTATTTTCCTCAAGAGGAAAGCATGATATCTTGTTTGCACTCACTTATGAGGGAAAACTCTGAGAGTGATAATGAGGGTGGTATTTTAATTAAGGACAGCGCTGTGAAGCATGGAAAGTAACATGGCAGGGCAACGATAAAGGGTTTGAGGATATCCTAATGAGTTAGGGAGCAAGTAGGAGGTAAGGAAATGCTAGCTGAAATCAAGGAAATGTACACAGTGAGTATGTGGAGGACGGATAACTGATAATCCATTATACTAAAGGAATAGATTCTGTTGCAAGAAAGACATAGCAGAGAGTCAGGTGGGCAGGTCAGATTAGTTTAATTGCAGGGATAAGGTGGCCGCATCTAGAGCAGGAGGACATGGTTAATAGGCGAGATATTGGAGGGGACTTCATCTCGCAATGGATGGAGTTCACCAAGCGATGTTACATCAGGTGCTTCTAAGGATGAAAGTTATGTGCCTAGAAAAGGCATGCTTTCTTGTGCTAGCTTTACTCGTTAGCAATGGAGGCTCTGGGAAGCAGATGATTTCAAGCATCAGCATTTTAATGGCACAAATATAGTAAGTTTCATAACTAGCCAAGTTTGGCATTGAAAAAGCAACTGCATAGGTTTCAGAAATTACAAGAGCTTAAAGGGGCTGAATGTATGAAACTTGAAGGTAAAGCTTGCAAAGTCCTTTCGGGCGAGTATTTGAAATGATGATGTAAATGCTGTCTGAAATCCTGACGGCGTTGAAGCTTCTCCGCAGCGCATAGAACCAAGTTGGGGTGTGCATTATGATGTCATCGAAGGTACCGCTACATTTCCAATGCATCAAGGCTTGTTTTCAAGGAAAAAAATCTAAGGTCGTTCGAAAGCAAATGTCGCCTACCGTTGTTGAGCAGCACGTAACAAGGCACGACAGGGTGTGGTCGACGATAGTGAACATTTGAAATCTGGCCTTCCGTGACGTCACACCAACCTTCTCTGCACTCCTCCGGTGTTGTGAGGAAAAGGTTGAACATAATCTTTGAATATGTCAATATTTTAAATGCTGACGCCAGAACTGTTGGCATGCTTTACCTACAGCTTGTATAGATTTGAATCCTTGAGTAGCTTGGAATTTTCAAAAAGTGGTGCAGTTGCCCTTTAGACCAGATACATATCAAGCATAATTTTGAGTGTACTCTAAACACAATATGAATGCTATGCTTATAAAAGATTCTAAATGTTTCACATTGTTTGGTAAGCACGTCAGAATGCGTTATTATTTTATATGAAAACTGCACCACAACTCTGTATCCGTCTGATGCTTGCCAGTATCGGCAACATGAGCAGTATTAGCTTTATAAGACTACTAAGCCATTTGTATCGGTAAGACAATTATGTCGAGTCAGATTTCGTCACATCCCTATGATATGAGGAGGGCATACAGCAAGCACAAGCAGTAAAGAAAAAAAATTAGGTAAAGAGCACAAAGCAGAAGAGGGGAATAAAATTGTCAAATGCAACCACCTATGGTAAACGCTCACGAATGTTCATTAACACACATAGGATGTTTCGCTACCAAAAGGCACGTGCAAACTGAAATGCATATACACATAATAACACTGAAGAAATAGAAAGACGCTTACAGAAAATATTCTTGGAGTGTTCAGAGACTAGGTTTTTGTACTGAAAAACATGTTGAAGTTAGTTTCTTAATTAATCATGGGGCTGCGTGGTGCATCATTTGTCAGCCAAGTCCTGTAAGGCTGAAGCAAAGGTTCCAATATACTTGTTTTCAAAATTTATAAAACAGTGCCAAGGTTGGCTTGAGTTGCGACAGTTGTACAAAGATGTATGGTCACGGTGAGAAATGGATTTTGTATGTTTGATGGCTTTGCTGTGTGTAATGTAAACCAACATTAGCTATGCAACACGCAATGTTCTTTTGTAACATGTAAATTTGATTTTGCCTAGGGTAGCTTGAATAGTACTTCTTAAGACAAAGGAACAGTAGTCTTCCTGTCCTAAAACATTGAAAAAAGGACCACGATTGGGCTTTATCGCATAAAGCAGATTTAAGTTACTGGCCTGTTGAAGAAATTTTCTGATCAAGGGCTCTTCTCCAAAGCATTTCTTGCCACAAAAGCTACACGCAAGGGCTGTAGAAAGCTGGCACCTACCCAGCAGCACTGGGGATTGAACCCGGCACCATCCACATCCCAGGCACATGCCCAAACTTCTAGGCCACTGCCTAACAGTCTTAAAATTATATTTGTTAGGGTAACTGATAATTCAAGCAGTGTACTGTTTTTGAAGGAAAAAAAATGTGCCAGTTACCTTAAGAGAGTAACTTACATGATCATTTCACTTCTTGTCAAGGACATGTAGATGTTGTGGCACTAGTGATGTTGTTAAGGGGCAAGCAAGATTAGACTAGCAATGAAAATTGCAGAGTTGGTCCACCTGTATCACGTAGTCTGTAAACAAAATACAACTCCTAGCATTGCTCTCTCACAAAAGGAACTGTGATATTATGCGTCTCGAAATTTCAAGAACAGCCTCGTCGCGTTAAATAATATTTAGTTTTCTTTCCCTGAAATCAAATACCTACTGATCCTTTAGAAATGACACAGAGTATTTTATGTGCTGCATGGGACCCTTGTTTTCCTGAAGGGAGAGGGAGACTAATGAATACAGGAGAGGTCTGCTTGGTTGTTAGCCCAGCATGCTACTCCAGGTGAGGGTGAAAGAAGAGAAGAAGATGAGAAGAAGAGGGTGAAAAAGAGAGGAAAAGGAAAACATTAAAGGGTGAAAAGTGAAATATAGCATAGTCAACACTCTTGGACTCACATACACACATAATTATCAAAGTGTGTCCACCAACCCATCTCCCTAAGAAAAACTAATAATGCTTTTGTACCTCATGCAGCGAAAGCCACATCACTCCAGGGTCCAAGAAACTGCTCCAGTTGCACGGGGTCATCCTGACGGAGTCCTAAAGCACTCAACAGTGCCTTGCAATGGTTAATAAAGGTTTGGCAGCAGCAGATCAAGTGTTGAAGATCTTCGCGCACACCACATGTCGGGCACAGAGGGCTACTTGATGCACCAATTTTATGAAGATGGCATTTAGTGAAGGGAACGTCGATGCCAATTCAGTGCAGGTAATTGCAGTCATGTCTATCTAAATTGTGGTGCATGCGGAAGTCACAAGTTGGGTTGATATGAAGAAGGGGTCTTTATTGACGCTGTGGATCACCCCACCAAGAGCGCTGCGTCTGCCAGGATTTAGTAGCCGGAAGTCTCGCATCATCAGTACAAGAAAAGGGTATGGGTGGGATCAAGGAGGTGTCGCTATGCGCCAACCTTGCTGCACCGTCAGCATGCTTGTTGTCTGCGAGGCCGCAGTGAGTGGGTAAGCACTGAAGCACAACACGATGACATACTTTACAGCCCTCGGTGTGTAATCTGTTCAATTTATCTACGATGTACTCCTGAAGCCTTCCTGATGACTTTATCAATTGTTTGGAGAGGCAATGACACCAATACGGCCCTTAATCGAACATTGATCTTAAGCCAGAAAGCATCCACTGCATCGAGATGAGAAATATTCGCATATCCTACTATGCACTGGAAAGGATTTAGTGGCGCGGGCTGACCTTAGAAAGGGACTTCCTGGGATAAAGCTTCGCGCAAAAGGATCATAATTTACATGGTTTCTGTGCATGCCTAGCAACAATGATGTCTTCTCTATAATTCGTCCTGCAAGCTCGTCTCTCTCCTGTGTGGCGAATTGCTCAAAGTCGCTCATATTCAGCATCTACAGTTGAGCACACTTTTGGTAGAGTTATAACTTTAGTGCTGGAAGTTTTAGCATGTGCTACAGCACCAATAAGTTTTCGTGATCTAGGTTCGACAGCTCCAGTTTTTCAACTGCGTCAGGGAAAACTTCCCAATTCATGTAGTGTGCCTTGCACTGCTGGGAACTTAAAAAGCACCACCAATCTCAATGTACGTAGGTTGGTGATCACTGCCATAAGATTGTATGCCGACATTCCAAATTGTTGAAGACGACAGGTGCGCAGAAATCATAGAAATGTCAAGGGCACTGGATCTTGCATCTCGATAAAAAATTAAAAGTAAAGTGAAATTCCTGCTCTGTGCAATATCAAGTAACTGTCGACCTCTGGCTGTTGATGTGATGCCTTCCCATGCAGGATGGTGTGTGTTGAAGTCTGCCGTTATGATGTGCAGTGCAGGGGTACTGCGTACGATATCCTGAAGGCGGTCGACGTCAAAGTTTACACGCGGGGCTATGACACGACGGTCACTGTGAAGGACAGGTCCATGATCTTTTCAATTTTTGCGCTTCTCTCAAGTTGAATTTTTTTTGTTCATTGCATGGAGGTTGTTAATACCTGGGTGGAAGCTTGGCTTGGCCATGGTGAAGTCGAAGCACTAGCCAAGCCCGGAGTCTGAACAGTTGGAACCATGCACGCAGTGCGGGCTTGATTGAACAGAAGCTTTGCAACAGTTTCTGTTCTTCCGTGTTTGCTGCATGCGTCCTGCGCAATGTATTGTCATTTGTGTGTGTATGTGTGTGTGCCAAAGAATCTCACCGAGCGCACTTGGTTTGCAACAAACTGCTACTGGTGTACAAATGTGCTTTACATTGTGAGCAATACATGCAACTGCTATCTCAGCAAACCACAAAATATCGAATAGATGGGTATGAAAGCACCAAAAACCCCAACATAAAATCGTATACTATTTATTCATTGCCAACTGCTGACAAATTGAACGTAATGCAATAGCTGCCCCTGTTATTTGAACTGCAGGGTCATTGACTGCATATCCTGTAGATATGCGTTCATAGTTTATGATTCATGGCAACGTGCAAGGCCTTCCCTGTCTCAACTCTTACCTCTCAGGTGGTGGGTGATAACAGTCTAAGATGTGTAAATGTTCCTAAATAATTTTCATATGAACTATAAAAGACCTCTATCATACCTTGTTTGGTAAAGAATCAAAATATGGCCTGAGGACAGTTTAAGTTATAACTATGCAATTGTATCTTCTGTTCTTTATATAAATCTCGCATGATTTTTTGCCTGCGATTTTTCTGCCATTATCACGTTCCCTTTTGCCGCCCGTGCCACCTGAACCATCCAGTTCTGGTGGCACTCGACTGTGTGCTTTGGCTGTGCGATGTTTATGGTTTCTGTATTTTCTTAGAGTTGACCGGCCCATGCAGTTCAGGACTGTTGGTTACAACGCGATAGTTTTGGAGTTTGATTTCTTTGCATGTGTTTACGACTCCACATGGCAGCGTTTTTGATAAGATGCTGAGATCACTTTATATACACGCCTCGTCTTCCTTCGCATGATGAAGTTGTTAGCGTGCGTTTGTGTGCATTTGCCTCTTTGCCGTCTGTTTCTCGTTTACGCAGTTCTTTCTTTGCATCTCATAACGGGTCCTCTCTGTGGACTCATTGTAGTAGAAGCCTTTAGGCTGTAGACTATTAGCTCTGAAAATAATTTTATCAAATTGCATAACAGTCAAGGAAGTTAAAATATTTTTTTTTGAGTAGCAAACTCCTTCAAGCATACGAAACAGCAAGAAGTGTATGCAATATGCAAACATGCACTGATTGCAACTTTGCTTCATGTTCTTGGAACTATATGACGCAGCAATGTTAACTTACCTTCACACCCATCACCATGAACACGTATGATTGCATATATGAGGCTTAAGGTACCCTCCACATCTTTCAGGGCTCCATTAAGTTTGAGGCAGTAGCACAGTATAACACTATACAACTGCCATCAAAATCACAGCAATAGGTCAGTTAAAAACACTATTCTCAAGACTTAAGTGGCATGTCACAGGAATAAATCTGTTTCATTCAAACCTAACATCAAAATACCCAGGTTCAAAACATTTCATCAAACTTAATCTCGGTGAGCTTTGCCTAAAAAAACATGACAGATTACATTATTTACAGTAGCTACAGCTTTTACATTGAGCTAGTTTGATTGGTTCACTGGGGTAAGGAGAGTCTGTGCTTGCCTTGTCACTGCGTTCTAACGCAATCAGTGTGCTCAATATGTCCCGGTGGTAAATTAGCAGGGCGACAGGTTGGACGAGCTGGATTGTTTACCTTGAGAAGAAATGTGAGTGCATGCTTATCTTGAAGTTGCTCATAAGCAAATTTCCTAGTGAAAAGATAATTAAGTCTCAAAGGTCCCTCGGCCTCGCAGGAGCATCTACAACATATGCAGGTTATGGTCAGTTAATGGTGCTTCCATTTCGACTTCTAGCTGGACATCAAAACTTTCCAGCTGGAGGTAGCTGGAAGCAAGAAATACGTACTCCAGCTGGATATGATTTCCAGTTCCATAATCTAGCTGTAAATAGAATTTTCCAGCTTACATTTAATGGTATCCAACTTGAAAAGGGCGTGGTTTCCATTTCCATGACCCAGCAAGCAATAGAAACATGTCTGGGGGATCTTGGTGAGCAGTGCGCCACCACGAACCTGACCTCCACTCCTGGTCGTGCGTGACATAGCCATCTCCGGGGAAAACATTTTTGCAATTGAACCGATGCTGAGCATTTGGACCATTAATTAAGGCCCTTCAGCGGAGGCAACACACCACTTTGGCTTCAGCTTCCCGAAGACGCGGCACCTCCGGCCTGGCCCGACCGGGGGAAATCGGCAGTCGCCCTTTCCTGTCTTCCCCATCATCTTCCAGCTGTCTTATTGCTGTTGTTGTTATCTTAATACAATGGCACATGCCCACACAGGGGCACAGTTAACTGTCCCATCTCCTGTTCTTGCCTTTTCATTTTGCGTGGGTGGCTATAGGGCTAACCTTGCATGTAGAACTACCCTGGGTTATGCCATATATTTATTGCGGGGGGGTAGCATATATGGCGTGCATGCCAACGCATATGATGTCTACAGCACGCTGCAGACGCCAATGCAAGCACTGGCCGTAGGCAGGGCTTGCGTGCAAGTTCCTGTCCCGTCCCTTCAATGAGTTCGTGGTGGGTATTCATAGCTGGCACCGAGGCCGAAAAAATAATTATTCATGGCTACCATGCATGCATCAAATGATCGCCCTAAAAAAAGGGGGATGGACCGAAGCAACAGCTTCATTCTTAAAAAAAAAGAGATTTCCCAAGATACCATGTGGTACGCACATAGCGAAACAGCAGAAAAAAAATGAAGCCGTTCAACACTGCTGAACATGGTTACAGAGCGAAAGCTATGGCCTATCGGGCAACTAAGTATATATAAGCGGCTTGGCATCTGTAACGTTGAGTGTGTTCCGAACACGGGTGGTGGTGGTGAAACTTTATTTCCAGCAGATATAGAGGAATGACTCAAAGTCGCCCCTCGCTTAAACGATGGCCGCTATCCCTTGGGCAGCGGCGGCATCTTCAGCCAGCTGGAGGGGCTTGATCTGTGTCCCCGGGTCGAGGCTGAGCAATAGAGCTTCCCAATGATCAGATTCGGTAATGAATCGGTTGGTTGGTTGGTTTATGGGGTTTAACGCCCCAAAGCGACTAAGGCTATGAGAGACGCCGTAGTGGAGGGCTTCGGAAATTTAGACCACCAGGGTTTCTGGGTAGGGACTGCGGGCTGTTCCAGATCATTTGATTTAGATTGGCTTAGCTATCACAATGTTTGCATTTGTCTGAGTAGAGTCCTTCCGAATAGAAGCTACATATTCGGGGATTTGGATAGGTGTTAGTTTGAAGATTACGCCAGGCTTTGGCCTCTTGTTTGGAGAGCATTTTATCTTCTGGGGGGAATCTGCGTCTTGCAAGCCTGTAGTGCTGCAGGATTTCTCTAAGAAAACAACCTGTCCTTGCCGGACCATGGGGTGGGAGGGCTGAACGACCCAGCTCGGCGGGACAGTTCTCGAACTAGGTTATGAGCCGCCTCATTACCAGCAAGGGAGGCATGAGCAGGCGTCCAGATTAGGCAAATCCGCCGTGTGGGCTGATAATTTTGCAGAATCCGTGCTGCTTGTGGGGAGATTATTCCCAACATATAGACGTATCGCCAATTTTGAGTCGGTGACAATGGTTTCTGCCGAGGATCCCGCAATGGCTAGAGCAATGGCTGTTTCCTCTCCAACATATGTGTGTGCTGAATGCATATAGTGCCCCCAGTTATGAGTGTACCCCTTTCCGTGGTGACCACAGCTACCGTCTTGTCAGCCGAAGAATCTGCTGTATCTGCATATACCACAGAAGTATCAATAAGAAAGCGTTTTCCTAACGATTTGGCTCTCTCTGTACGACGTTCAGCGTGGAAATCTGGGTGCATGTTCTCAGGTATTGGAGGAATAACCAGAAGCTGGCGTATATGTTTGGGATGGACACTGAATAGGCAGCACACCCACCCTGGCAGGTGGCAGTTAATGGTTGATAGCGAGTGCAATTGCTCACCTAATGAACGCTGCGGCTTATTGCAGCAGTGCCACGTGTCTGCCACTACGTTGTCAGCGCCCACATGCAGCCAACATCTCTTTCTCATCACACCACGTATACCTATTAGCACGATTCAAGCATCCACTAACCGGAGCCAGTTATGCGCACTTCCTTTCCTTAAAATCATCTCAATGTAAAACGTTTTTAACGCCACTGAACACAACGAATGCCGACGGCCTATTGCTTCAGTGCCGCAATTCTGCCACAACGTTGTCAATGCGAACGCATGCAGCGCACAACTGTACTGCCACATATCTTGAAGCACGACTTGAGGCAGTTATGCGCCTTTCCTTTGCTTTCCAAACTCCCGCTCCATTGGTTTTATAGCTTAAAGCGTTACTAAGGTGTCCACTGTCCCTGGGTGCCAGTTATATACGTGCCTTTCCTTTGCTTTCGAAGCTCAGGGTCATTTGAAGGTCAATTTTAATGGTCCGTTATTGAAGCCCGAGGTCCCGTAGTGAAGCTTTCGCTTCAAAACAGTTTGAATCATTTCACTTGAGATCCCAGCAATGTACAATATTCCAAACTCCCATAGCGACCGAGCTTGGAGACATCCCTGCCTCCATTATGCGCTCACAGATCACTCAATACAGTCAAGGGCATAATTTCGACCTGAACATGGTTTCCTGACTCTCACTGAAAAACTTTGAGACCAGAATGTCCCCGCGATGTCCATCGTATAAAAAGATCTCAAAAACAAGAAGGAAACTTTGCCTCCAGCCAACTCCCGATGTGCACTGAATCTCCCCTGGACGTCCTGAAGACGTCTTGAACGTCCGCAGGACGGCAAAAGTAGTTTCAATGCCCGCGCGCTCACTGAATCCAAAAACCATACATCCCAATTAAATCCCAAACGGTGCTTCAAGTGTCAAATTATGGCCATGACTCTCTAAGCTGTCGCAGCCGCCAAACCTGAGCCAAATGTGCATCTGATGAACACATATCCAATGACTGCACCTCAGCACCAAAGTACACTACTGTGGTCACCCTGCGTACTAGAGATCATGCCCACATATCCTACGCTCAAGAGAGCTCCGCCTAAGCGAAGGCAAAATGGTCACTGTGACCATCACCTCCCTAGAGCCTGGAGGCGTTCGTTGGAGGTCCGCAGAGTAGCTGCGGGTGCATGAGTTGCAGGCTTCTCCCGATTGCGGGAAGCCTTCAGAGCTGCCAACCCAGGTGCATTTGTCAGAGGTGGCCGAGCAGTCTTTGCTGCGTTTGCCGGGGGCGCGATATGGCCCTGCCTCCGGCTCAGTGTGTATTGGACGGTGTGGTTCTCCACTCCATTGCTCCACATCGGTCGCGAGAGCTACATTACCTGCAGTCTCTCAGTTTCGCTGTGGGCCTTCGGCGCCACTTGTGCGATTGCGCGAGGAGCCGAATGACGTCACAGCCACGCCTTTGCTCTGCCCGGGAGGCGCCGCCGAGTGACATCCCAGCTGCCGGCGCCGCGCTCCGACGCTGCTCGCCTCCGACCGAGACTGCGCATGTGCGACACGCAGCTGGCGTGTTGTGCTCTACTGCACATGCGCGGCAAGGGGAGGAGGAGGGTCGCGGTGTATAAATGACGGTGATGCGGCAGTGGTACAAGCAAAACAACTAGGCGTAACAAGGGATATACCGTACCTCTCACTATGTATATCCTGGCATAGGTGAGCTAAGCCACTGCCAATTTTTTCCTGTGAGCAAGAACATTCCTTGTGTTTGTGTGAATCGTCTTCGCACTTCCTGAAACATTGCATTTTCCTTAGTCTTAATAGTTATCTCTTTTCTTCCAGCTGCAAATAAATGTGAAAACCGAAATGAATGCGTAAGTGCTAACCCCCTTTGTCCTAACTGCGGTAAGCCCCACGAGGCAACGTTTTTCTGCTGCACTGTTTACCAAAATAAGAAAAATCATCTACAAGTACATTCCAACAATACAGACTATAAGTGAGCAAAAAGTGCTTTAATTTAACAAAACCAAATCCAGGGAAGTCACCGCAGGAAAAATTCATCACCGGGGAAGAAAGCTACTCAACCACCGCGCAAAAATAAAGGCAGTCATCTGTGCATTGAGGACGCGCATGGTTGAATTCCCTCCTCTTCCACCGCATCAAAACGTTGAGCCATCTCCTGTAGCGAGTACACATGTGAACACTTCATGGCAGCCGCAGTATGCAACCAACCACCCACGCGAAACATCTGTTCACCAAAACTTTGTTCACCAACTTTGTTCATCTGTTCATCTTGACCAACTTTGTTCATCTGTTCACCAAAACATGCTAAAATGTTCAGCACTAAGGTTATAACTCTACAAAAAGTGTACTTAGCTGCTGATAGCGAATATGAGGGACTTCGAGCAATTCGCCGCAGAGCAGACAGACGAGCATGCCGGATGTATAGAGAAGACATCAGAGTTGTTAGGAGTGCACAGAAACATGTTCAGCGCCATTTGGACAAGCTTGCAAGACGGGAATGGCGATCCTTTTGCGCGAAGCTTTATCCCAGAAAGCCTCTTTCTAAGGTATGTAGCAGCTAGTGTATGCAGACAGTCAGCCCGTGCCACCAAATCCTTTTAAGGGCATAGGTGTAAATGCGAATATTTTTCGTCTCGACGCAGCGGAGGCTTCTTGTTCTAAGATCATTGCTCGATTAACAGCCGTATTGATGCCATTGCCTCTCCAAAGCTTTACCCCTTCACCTAACACTGTCCTCCATGACGAACTGTTCTCTACGGAAGAACTCCATGCGGCTCTGGCAGCTACCAATAAAATGTGTAAGCTACACTGATCTTTCTCACTTGAGAAGTAAGGCCAAGGTTCAGCTCGCAGTTTATAACACCTCCTGGGAGTCCGGCTGCCTTGAAACATGCTAGAAGCATGCACATGTCATTCCTATTCTCAAGCCTTGAAAACCATCAACTGACTTAAGCGCCTACCGTCGCATTGCGCTTTTAAGCTACATCGGAAAGCCGATGGAGAAAATCGTACACTCCCGCCTTACCTGGGACTAGATGAACAGGGGAATTTACCGTCCGACCATGTCTGGTTTCCAAAAAGGATGCAGCACCAGTATTATTGCCCATACCAGTTGTGTCAAACGCAGCACAGCAGAGTGGTCTATGACCATAGCTGTGTTTCTTGACATGAAGGGAGCCTTTGATAATCTCACACATTAGTCAATTCATTCAGCCTTACAATCAGTTAGCATTGGTGAACGAATGTATGACTGGCTAGGTGACTATCTGCATGAAAGATGAATTTTCACGTCAGCAAGTTAAGGTGACACAGCTCTGCATCAAATATTGTGCGGAGTACCTCAGAGGGGGATTTTAAGTCACACCCTTTTCAATATCTCACTTGGCTTGGAAAAATGGTTACTACCTACAGTTGAACTCTCCCTCTATGTACATATATGGTGTTCCGGATGCAACAGGCGCATTGTGGACGTCTGATTACAGAGGGCAAAACGCTGCATTGAATCATTCTTAAGTCAGCATGATCTCAGCATGTTGCCAGATAAAAGCCCAGCAATTGCATTTTCGAGGCGCGATCTTTCGCGCTACGTGCTGAAAGTTGCTGGTCCCCCAATACAATACGTCACCAGCCATAAATTCCAGAAGGTGACGCTTGACAGGTCGCTATCATGGTCCCCACATGTGCAACAGCTGAAAGTCAAGCTCTCCTCTTGCGCCTCTATCATTTGTATGCTCTCCACTATCGAGGCTGCTCTACACCTTCATTACTACGACTGTATGGAGCGCACTGTGAAGGCCTTCGCTACAGTCTCCCAGCTCTTCAGGGTATTTCTCAAACAAATATTAAAATCCGTGAAGCTATGCAAGCTAAAGCCTTGCGAATCTGCATGGGCCTTCCCAAGAACACCTCCACAGTGGGTACTCTAGCAGAGAGCAGACGCCTATCTGCATCAGTACTGTTAACCCTGGAGCTCCTTTGTGCCGAGGTGCGGTTTGTGGCTCGTGTACTTAACCATCCATTCACAGAGTACTACATAGAGGAAGTTTCTGATTTCTGACCTTCTTCCATAAAAATACCAGCACTCTGTCACAACCTCCTCCCCATCTTAGAGGTACATAGCATGGCACATCAGGACAACTGTCCCTGGCATTAAAATAAAAACAAACACCCCTGATCCTGCACTTGAGTACTTTTCTCTTGAGCGCATTTATGGTTGCTGCAGTGTGCACCGCTACATCTACACTGATGGCTCTGACACTTCCATCTCATCAGCAATTGGCACCTGGACTCCGTCATTGTGCACCACAACTACAGCGACTCGACGACTGCTACCGAGCTGGCTGCTCTAAAAGCAGCGTTTACTTACATTCTGCAACAACTGCCAACAGCGTGGGTTATCTTCAGTGACTCTCACACGGCACTAAAATCGATAAAGTCATCACGAAGCCTTCAGGAGCACATCGTCAATGACTTGAACAGATTACACACCGAGGCCTGTGAGCTACGTCACCGTGTTGTCCTGCAGTGTTTACCCGCTCACTCCAGCCTCGCAGACAATGATCATGCTGACGGTGCAGTGAGGTCGGCACATGGTGACACATCCTTGCTTCCAAAGGTACCCTTTTCTCGTTCTGATGGCATGAGTCTGCTGACTACTAAATGCTGGCAGATGCAACACTCTTTTTGGTGTAATCCGCAGTGTCAATGCAGACCCCTTCTTCATATCAACCCAACCTGTGACTTCCGCATGCCACGCAATTTAAATATACATGATTGCAATTGCTTGCACTGAATCCGCATCGACATTCCCTTCACTAAATGCCATCTTCATAAAACTGGTGCATCAAGTAGCCCTCTGCGCCCGACATGTGGTGTGCGCGAAGATCTTCAACACTTGATCAGCTGCTGCCAAACCTTTATTAACCATTGCAAGGCACTGTTAAGTGCTTTAGGACTCCGTCAGGATGACCCCGTGCACCTGGAGCAGTTTCTTGGACCCTGGAGTGATGTGGCTTTGGCTGCGCTAGGGACAAAAGCATTATAAGTTTTTCTTAGGAAGATGGGTTGGTGGACACACTTTGATAATTATGTGTGTTTGTGAGTGCGGGAGTGTTGACTATGCTATATTTCACTGTTCACAATTTATTTTTTCCGTTTCCTCTATTTTCACACTCTCCTTTTCATCTTCTTCTCTTCTTTCACCTCACCTGGAGTAGCAAGCTGGGCTAACAACCAAGCAGACCTCTCCCGTATTCATTAGTCTCTCTCTCCCTTCAGCAAACAAGGGTCCCATGCAGCACATACAATACTCTGTGTCATTTCTAAAGGATCAGTTGGTATTTGATTTAAGGGAAAGAGAAATAAATATTATTTTTTATTTTTTATTTGAAAACGTGACGAGGCTGTTCTTGACATTTCCACAAGCATAATCTCACAGTTCCTTTTGTGATAGAGCAGTGGTAGGAGTTGTATTTTGTTTACAGACTATGTGATACAGGTGGACCAACTCCGCAATTTTCAATGCAAGGCTAATCTTGCTTGCCCCTTAACAACATCTCTAGTGCCACAACATCTACATATACTTGACAAGAATTGAAATGTTCATGTACGTTACTCTCATAAGGTAACTGGTACAAACTTTTTTTCCTTCAAAAAAAGTACACTGCTTGAATTATCAATTACCCTAACAAATAAAATTGTAAGACTGCCTAGTAATTGCTAGGCAGTGGCCCAGAAGTTTCAGCATGCACCTTGCATGTGGACGGCGCTGGGTTCAATCCCCAGTGCTGCTGGGTAGATGCCAGCTTTCTACAGGCCTTGCTTTTAGCTTTTGTGGCATGAAATGCTTTGGAAAAGAGTCCTGTAGCAGACAATTTCTTCAACAGGCCGGTGATTCGGTCCACTATCCAATAACTTAAATCTGCTTCGTGCGATAAAGCCCAATTGTGGCCCTTTTTCTAATATTTTCAGACAGGAAATGTAGCATTCCTTTGTCTTAGGAAGTACTATTCAAGCTACCCTAGCCAAAATCAAATTTACATGTTGCAAAAGAACATTGCGTGTTGCATAGCTAATGTTGGTTTACATTACACACAGCAAAGCCATCAGACATACAAAATCCATTTCTCACCGTGACCATACATCTTTCTACAACTGTCGCACCTCAAGCCAACCTTGGCACCGTTTTATAAATTTTGAAAACAAGTATATTGGAACCTTTGCTTCAGCCGGGACTTGGCTGACAAATGATGCGTCACGCAGCCCCATGATTAATTAAGAAACTAACTTCAACAGGTTTTTCAGTACAAAAACCTAGTCTCTGAACACTGCAAGAATATTTTCTGGAAGCGTCTTTATAATTCTTCAGTGTTATTATGTGGTATATGCATTTCAGTTTGCACGTGTCTTTTGGTAGCGAAACATCCTATGTGTGTTAATGAACATTCGTGAGCGTTTACCATAGGTGGTTGCATTTGACAATTTTATTCCCCTCTTCTGCTTTGTGCTCTTCACCTAATTTTTTTTTCTTTACTGTTTGTGCTTGCTGTATGCCCTCCTCATATCATAGTGATGTAACGAAATCTGACTCGACATAATTGTCCTACCGATACAGATGGCTTAGTAGTCTTATAAACTAATACTGCTATTAAGGGAGTAATTACTCATTGACGTCCACCCGAGCGCAGCCATGCGGCCACAAAGGAAAGCTATACAGCTTTCACAGAAACTTCGTAGTTAAAGAAAAATTCGTCCTGGTCCGGGGTTCGAACCCGGGACCACCGCTACACTGGAGCAGTCGCTCTACCAATTGAGCTAACCGGGACGGCAAGCTTATGGTAGGGCGAGAGCGAATTGATCTATAACTCGAAGTGGGAACAGTGTTTGACCAAATATTTAGGGGAATCCCCCAAGGTGGAGTAGATTTGTAATAAGGAAGTAATTACTCATTGAATAAGTAATTACTCCCTTATTACAAATCTACCCAACCTTGGGGGATTCCCCTAATTATTTGGTCAAACTAATACTGCTCATGTTGCTGATACTGGCAAGCATCAGACTGATACAGAGTTTTGGTGCAGTTTTCATATAAAATTATAACGCATTCTGACGTGCTTATCAAGCAATGTGAAACATTTAGACTCTTTTATAAGCATAGCATTCATATTGTGTTTAGATTACACTCAAAATTATGCTTGATATGTATCTGGTCTTAAAGGGCAACTGCACCATTTTTTGAAAATTCCAAGCTACTCAAGGATTCAAATCTTTACAAGCTGTAGGTAAACCATGCCAACAGTTCTTGCATCAGCATTTAAAATATTGATATAATCAAAGATTAAGTTTTAGCCTTTTCCTCACAACACCGGAGGAGTGCAGAGAAGGTTGGTGTGGCGTCACGGAAGGCAAGATTTCAAATTTGCACTGTCGTCGACCACACCCTGTCGTGCCTTGTTACGTGCTGCTCAACAACGGTAGGCGACATTTGCCTTCGACGACCTTAGATTTTTTTTCCTTGAAAACTAGCCTTGATGCATGGTAAATGTAGCGGTACCTTCTCTGACATCATGATGCACACCCCATATTGGCGCTAGCGCTGCGGAGAAGCTTCAACACCGTCAGGATTTCGGACAACATTTACATCATCGTTTCAAATACTCGCCCGAAAGGACTTTGCATGTTTTACCTTCAAGTTTCATACATTCACCCCCTTTAAGCTCTTCAACTTTCTGAAACCTATTCAGTTGCCTTTTCAATGTCAAACTTGGCTAGTTATGAAACTTACTATATTTGTGCCATTAAAATGCTGATGCTTGAAATCATCTGCTTCCCAGAGCCTCCATTGCTAACGAGTAAAGCTAGCACAAGGAAGCATGCCTTTTCAAGGCACATAACTTTCATCCTTAGAAGCACCTGATGTAACATCGCTTGGTGAACTCCATCCATTACGAGATGAAGTCCCCTCCAATATCCCGCCTATTAACCATGTCCTCCTGCTCTAGATGCGGCCACCTTATCCCTGCAATCAAACTAATCTGACCTGCCCACCTGACTCTCTGCTATGTCTTTCTTGCAACAGAATCTATTCCTTTAGTATAATGGGTCATCAGTTATCCGTCCTCCACATACTCACTGTGTACATTTCCTTGATTTCAGCTAGCATTTCCTTACCTCCTACTTGCTCCCTAACTCATTAGGATCTCCTCAAACCCTTTATCTTTGCCCTGCCATGTTACTTTCCATGCTTCACTGCGCTGTCCTTAATTAACATACCACCCTCATTATCACTCTCAGAGTTTTTCCCTCATCAGTGAGTGCAAACAAGATATCATGCTTTCCTCTTGAGGAAAATAGGTTATCTGGTTTTCATGGCTCAGTTCAGAATACTTGCCAGCTACGCTACACTACTGATCTCAATAAAAGTCCGACTCCCTGGGCCACTTTACTATTCTATACACATGAACACAGCACGAGAGGCACGTTTTGACGACTGTGTCATGTGCCTGTGCGTGCTTAACAAAATTAAACGTTTTCTCTGACTTTCAGCCTTATTGTATTGTCTTCCTTTTTCCACACTAAACATGGACAACAATAAGCTGGATGGTCTCCGCCGCAGTTCACACAATATGTTAGAAGGTGGAAGTGATCTGGGCTAAAGGGTGCTGCTGATGCCCAAAAATTTTGAAATTGCCAGAACTGCCTCTGTTCACATAAACTGGGCTCCGGGGGCTGATTTATGCCGCGATGGGGAGGAAAATATCTCCCAAGCAAGAAATTTCACATAGGCAAACCAATCTGAACCCTATCTTTGCGACCACGCGTGGATTTGCGACCACGCGTGGCAACTGCTGAGCGCCTCTTCTTTTCACTGTTATAGCCATCAAGACAACGACCACACGACTGACAGTTCTGATTGTTGCAAGCTGGCTGCTCCGTGATAACTGCCTTGGGAAGTGACGTCATCTTTATCGTCGTGAACAGCGCCACCACCAGCTATATAAGGACTGCATCACCTCTGTTTCCCTGGGATTTGCGACCACGCGTGGCAACTGCTGAGCGCCTCTTCTTTTCACTGTTATAGGTATGACGTCTTAATCACTGTCCTTAATACTGTAGTCGATTTTATGTGGTCGTGATCCCCATTGTGGTTTGGTTTGGTTTGGTTTATGGGGTTTAACGTCCCAAAGCGACTAAGGCTATGAGAGACGCCGTAGTGGAGGGCTCCGGAAATTTCGACCACCTGGGGTTCTTTAACGTGCACTGACATCGCACAGTACACGGGCCTCGAATTTCTCCCACAAAGAAATTCAGCCGCCGCGGCCGGGATCGAACCCGCGTCTTTCGGGCCAGCAGCCGAGCACCATAGCCACTGAGCCACCGCGGCGGCTGATCCCCATTGTGGTTCGCTGTGTTGTACCCGTGTAACGCTATGGGCATTGATGTAAGCACTTACAGGGCCCGTATCGGCTCCTTTCTACCGTTTCGGCAAAGTGTGAGCAGAAAACCTGAGCGCTTCGGTGCAGGATGTAACTTCATAAGCGGTGTTTTTCCTAAGCCTGCCACAATGTTAGCATTGATGTGCATTGCTGCACTATTCCTCTGTGCTGGTGATGTCGAGGGTAACCCTGGACCGAAGTTCGATGATGTTCTGACATTGCTGAACAAATTCCAAAATGAAAATGAAGTATACTTTAGCAGCACCAAAACAGCACTTGATGAAATACACAAGGCTATTGAAGACTTAAAAGACAGGGTTGGTGTCATTGAAGGAAGCGTGAGTAGCGTACCGAAAATTAACGACGATGTTTGCACTGTCAGCGGTACTGTTGAAGATGTTAAGTGCTCATTATCGCAAACGCAGAGAAAACTGACTAATGTCGTTGATGACTTGAATAATCGAATGAGACGGAACAACGTGCTTGGTAAAGGTCTTCCCGAACTTGACAAGGAAGACTACACGGAAACAGAGCGAGTTGTTCGTGAGTTCCTCTCACCTCACCTTGGTGTCGAGATAGGCGAAATTGAACGTGCACATCGTATAGGAAAACAACGCGCTGGCGCTCACCGGCCAATCATGATCAAATTTTTCAATTTTAAGGCAAAAAATTAAGTCCTCCGCAATGCCCATAAGTTGAAAGATGTTTCGCCCAAGGTATGGCTGGAAGAAGATTATTCCCCGCAAGTTCAGTTAGAACGTAAAAAGCTGCGGGACTTCGCCAAAATCAACAAAACTGAAAATGAGCGCTATGCTGTCCATTTTAATAAACTCAAATTTCGCGACACTTTGTACCGTTACGATGCTGAAACTGACCAAGTTGTGCAGGTTTCAACGCTGGCTTCTACGGATGATGTCAACCTGTCGGCGTGACAGGCAGACCGAAATGCAGTAAAACAAAAAACCGCATGCAATGTATCCATCCTCATGGCCAATTTCCGTAGCTTACTTACTAAACATGAAGTGACGAAAGCAATGATGCACACATGTGAAGCTGATATTGTTCTTGGCACTGAAACCTGGCTGACCGGAGACGTACCAAATTCTGATCTGTTGTTTCCAAGCCATTTATCAATATTCCGCAAAGATAGACTGACTTCGAGAGGAGGAGGCGTCATGATCGCGGTAAGAAGCGACTATCAGCCATCTCTGTTTCCTCTTGACACGCCTCTTGAACTGCTGTTTGTGACGTTACGGTTTAGTGGTATGACTTATGTAATCGGTGTTTGTTATCGACCACCTGACTGTTGGTCAAATTTTGTTGAATATTTTCATTGGGCCATTGAATGCATCTTTAACAAATTCCCGAAATGCATCCTTATTTTAGGAGGAGACTTTAACTACCCTGCCATTGACTGGCGTGTATCATTTGGAGATTCCCAGGGTAGCCTGTATCACTGTTCCAACTTTCGCAGTACTCTTGACTTGTTCAATCTAACTCAGCTGGTGCATGAGCCAACACGTGGAAAACATATCTTGGATTTGATCTTTACTAATCAACCTCACAATACAGAAGTGCATGTGTTAGAATGTGTTAGCGACCATAGCTTTGTACACTGTTTACACCCGATACAGGCTCACACAAAAACAGCCGCTAAAAAATATATCTTGAACTACGCCAGAGCGGACCAAGACAAAATGAGCCGAATGCTAGCTGACTTTGTAACCGCATTCCATCATAACTTTGAGGAACGCAGCACAAATGAAAACTGGATAATGTTCCGCGACAAGTTGAAGGAAATTGAAGCAGTTTGCGTACCAAAAATCCAGATCAAGACAAGAGTTGACGCTCCTTGGTTCACGAAGGAAATCAGGAAGCATCTGAACAGAAAAAAAAGGGCATACAGAAAGGCTACTCAGGCTAACGCACCCCGTGATTGGCAAAGGTATAAAGACCTATCATCTGTGGCGGAAAAAAGTATAAAAGAAGCAAAGGATCGCTTTTTTAATCATACGCTTCCGAACCTGTTAAAAACAAACCCGAAAAAATTCTGGCGTGTTGTCAATCCTAAAGATTCAAGCGAGTTAATAACACTAAAGGAAGTAAATGGAAATTTGGTCCCCGTAGAAGCAAGTGCGGAACATCTAAACAGTCATTTCAGCCAAGTATTTACAGACGAGGCACCTATTTCCGAGCACTTTCAGCTTCCCGTTCCATGCATTGCTTATCATTCTAATCCTATCACTATCACAGCCGTTGGGGTTCTTCGGGCGATTGATAGGCTTCCATTAAATTCTAGCCCTGGTCCTGATGGCATAGGCACAAAGCTTCTAAAGCTAACGTCTCATGTGTCGGCATTATTGTTATCACTTTTATTCCAGCAGTCTTTGAACAGTAGCTGTGTTCCAGACGATTGGCGAACTGCACTCATTATACCAATATTTAAGTCTGGAGATATTACAAATCCCAACAACTACCGACCAATTTCTCTTACTTCAGTGTGCTGCAAGTTACTGGAACACATAATATTTACCCACATCATGAAACACCTTAATGCAAATGACCTGCTACTTGAAAATCAGCATGGTTTTCGGTACCGGCATTCATGTCAAACCCAATTATTTGAATTAGTCACGAATCTTCATTCTACAATTCATAGCGCCTTGTACACTGACGCAATTTTTATTGATTTTTCAAAAGCATTCGATCGGGTAGCTCACAAGCGCCTTATCAAAAAGGTGCACAACTTGCAGCTTGATCATTATACTACAAAGTGGATTGAAGAATTTTTAACTAACAGGCAGCAATCCGTATCCGCTAATAACATCGTATCTGAAACTAAAAATGTTAAATCAGGTGTACCTCAAGGATCCGTCTTAGGTCCACTTCTGTTTTTAATTTATATTAATGACATCGCTTCAGACATTAGCTCCTCCATACGTCTTTTCGCTGACGATTGTATCATTTATAGGGAAATAGCTAATCCTAACGACGTTGTTGTCTTGCAAACTGATGTAGATAGGTTAAGTACTTGGTGCAGTGTTTGGCAGATGGAAATAAACACCGATAAAACCAAACAGATGACTTTCTCCGCACTCTCTAAAACACCAGTAAACAATTACAGTATAAATAATAGCGTCATTGCGCGCTCATCAACTTTCAAATATTTAGGCGTTGTTCTTTCCCCGGACCTAAATTGGCATAGCCACATAGAGTATATAACTAGCAAATCTTTGAAAAAATTAGGCCTGCTTAAACGCCGTTTATCTCTAGCTAACCCTGACACCAAACTACTGGCCTACATATCTCTAGTTCGGGCATCATTGGAATATTGTTCGGTAGTATGGCATCCCCACCAAGAAAACTTATCTAGCTCTATAGAATCAGTGCAAAATAAGGCAGCACGCTTTATTTTACGGTCGTACTCTCCATTTCAGAGAGTTACTGCAATAAAACAGTCTCTAAATCTTCTGGACCTCAACATACGACGAAAATTCTTTCGCCTATCGTTGTTCCACTCCCTCTACTACAACCATTCATCTTTTGCACGGAAGCACATCACAGCAGCACATCACATATCATCTCGAACTGACCATGCGCATAAAATTCAAACAATTTTCGCCCGCACAAAGAAATATCAGAATTCAACGTTAGTCTTGGCTATAAGGGAGTGGAATGGTTTACCTGCTAGCATTGTAGCTATCACTGAACCATCATCTTTCCGTTCAGCGCTACTAACATTTCTTCAATCAGGCGCAGCATTGTCGTCTGTTTGAACTTGTCGCCTTGTACCCCTGCTTTGCCGTATGCGTGTACATATTATTTTTGTTTATTGCCCAGTGCACCATGCCCACGATGTTAAAAATAACTATCGAATTTGATCATTAACACCTAGTTCTTTTGTTCTCTATCTGTATTATGCATGAAGTGAAGTTTGAGTAGTTGTGTTATTTGCTGTCCCCCCCCCCCCCCCCTATGTAATGCCCAGCCGGGCCCTAAGGGTATTTAAATAAATAAATAAATAAATCTTTTAGACAAAAAGTGCCCGTAAATACATGGTCCAAATGGGATTATCCCCCCAAACCACCTCCTCCAAGAGTGACCCATAAGTCTGCCACTGCTTGGCCCATGCCCATTTCTGTAACAACTAATGCCAATGGGGTGCAGAGTGCTTTTCATGCCAGGTGTGATTTTTGTTTTAGGAAGCGGGATGGAACTAAATTAAAAAAACAGCATTTTATTTTCGTCACATCACATCATTATTTTTTACACAGCAATTACAAAATGGTATTGTGAACTCAGACATTTTCTTTTTATAGACATCAACACTTCTTCAAAATAAAAATTTGCTTTGTGTTCGTAGACTTGTGGGTTGTTGATGTTTTCCTGAAAGCACCGAGTTTCCGTAAATTTGGGCTGAGCCCGACAAAAACATTGCTTCTGCAGCCAAATTGTCCAGGCTTTAAATTTGCACCACGCTGTATTGGGCGAGTTGGATGCAGTTCATCTTGAAGACGAGCCCAAAACAGACAAAGGACCGGCAAAAGAGAAGATGACACGGGCACTGTCTAACAATTGAAGGTTTAATGGAAAAATCAGAAAATATATAAGGTGAAAACGCAAGAAACTTAAAACGAAAGAAAAAAAGAAAAACATCAAGAATTACACTGCACAGGAAAGGCACTTATAAGGAATGCTGTCTCGTTTCTCTGCAAAGCAACAGATGGTTTTGCTACACACGTGTACGAGTTCTTAGCGATGCAACATGCTTTGAAAATTTGCTTGCCTATCTGGTTACTACTCTTGCATGCTATCGACGTTTTATGTAAGTCCCGCACGCAAAGATGATCTTCATGTTCTTTGCATTCGTAGCAGTGTAGCACGAGGTTGGAAGAAGGGGGTTTTTTCCTTGTGAAGAAATTTTTCACACTCTTTCAATCTGACGTTTCAGCACCTAGCCGTTTGACCGCATTACAAAGGAACCCTACACACCACCCCTTCTTTGCAACTAATGAATTTGTCTGCATGCGACACAGTGCACCTTTGAACCTCCTTTCTGGAAGAGGCCGGTACCAGCCTCTTATTCACTGCAGCAAACACTTTCTAAACTTTATGAATGGCGGAGAACACCACCTGCACATTGTGTCACGCTGCGATCTTTCCTAGACGATGAGAGACACCGTGCAGATACCCAGATGGACACGACCTTCTTCTTTGTCTCTTCCTGGTGCCCCTGAGGGGAAGGCGTAGCCTTTTTCTTCGGCTTTCCCAAGAGTCTTTCCGCCAACCGAGCAAGGTTCTTCTCTTAAATTTGGCACTGCAGGCATACAGAAGTCACTATAAGAACTGCAAAATAAGTCATATCAGCACACTACTTTTGGCTCTGGGACTCAGCTAAAGTGCCTTAGAACAAAGATGTTTCAGGCGTTTTTTTTTGGTCTGCTCTATCCTTTCAATGAATAATGAGGATGAGGAAATTAAGTGTTCCCATGCATTTTTCTGCTCTGCCTATGGCACCACTCACCCACCGTATATAACAATTAAGCGTGAATGGGTGTAAATGTCTCCCTACTCTCCTATGGAGAGAAATATACGTTAAGATTCACAAGACTAACTTGAGCTCCCTAGAAATTGGAAAAAAAAATTTAATTGTAAACTATGTGACTTAACATCCCTCAGCGACGCGTGAGCTATTAGGAACACCACAGCGGTGGACACCAGATTAACTTTGACCAGCTGGGGTTCTTTAGGGTGCACGTGCAATGCCCAGCAATTGAGGATTTCTGAATTTCTCCTTGACTGAAGTCATCCTGACCTAGCCACATGCCGCGGTAAGGCCGCTGACCTAGTGGTTAAAATTGGAGGAGTAGATAGAACAGCAGCAGGAAAAACTATTTTGTAAAAAGGACTCGAGAAAGAAAAAAACTTCCAAAGACAAAGCTAGGAAAATGCGGTAAATATCTTTACCCTGTTAATATCCTACAAGAATCTGCTCGAGCATTTCGAAAAACAGAACCGAAAGCTATCTGCACCCAGTTTACACATTTCAGTGCATATACCCTCATATATGCAACCAAAATATACAGTGCACCATTTCCAACTGCAGTTCTCACTCTGTCAGACAAGAAATAATGATCTAATTCTAGACGAAGAAGGATAGGGTTTTCGCATAGTTCACCTGAACAGACATGTGAAAGCATGTGTTTAGCCTGATTGGCTCATTGTTTTGTTTTTCTAGGTCGTCGGCAAGTCTGGCAAGGATATTAGACGGGGTTAAGCTCTGATCGAGGCTAAGGTGAACCGATCTATTCACGCCTGGAAGCTGATGAAGATGACAATATGCAGTGCATAGTGCAAGAGTGTGTTGTACTTTAACACGAGGCGTGATCGGCTGTGCCGACAGCATAGTGCTCTAGAGCACTGGCCATCGAAGCTGACCTGTTCGTTTGAAAAACAATAGTAGGAGACTTTTATTCCACGCCACACTGCTGGAGAGCTTTTTACAGAAACACGCGCAGACATGTACTTCTCTTTATGTGACAGTAACCAATGGAAGCCAGACAAACAGTCTGGCTACAGAGCACTTCAGGTCTTCCGTATTTGAAGGCCTCATGGAATCTTCATAACCACCAAAAAGAAAGAAAACAATTTTGAGGCTCGGGCACAAGGAACTTCTTTTGCTTTCAATAGCTTGAAGCATCGGAGTCGCATCGAGCACAGTGCGCCATCGAAGCCCTGTATGTAATTAGAAATCGCACTCGATGATATTGCTATGCACGCCAAATCTTCTGAGATCCTGCATGATAATTCTTTCCCCCTTGTGGAGCAGTGGATAGCTGAGTTAGTCGAGACAGCCTGATGATGACGGTGGCCTTGTCCTTTGAATCAGATGGGCACAGCTGCTGTGGTGCCCAGCCAGAGTACACAAACACGTGCACATAGCACACACAACTAGTCACTCCCTACACAGAATGCATGCACATGCATGAACACACACGCACACGCACACACACACACAACTGGAACATCAATGACAGCAGCACATCGTAAGCTTGGTGGCCATTTCAGTGACTGCTGCCACATGACACCCCCAACCAGTGTTTATTGAGGTGCTCCTAGTATCGTGGTACACAGCACCCACCATCCAGCAAGGTGCTTCTCGATGGTCTCCACTGGGGCTCGGACATTATGTTTGCTGCTGTGATCGCGATTCAGTTCCTCTAGCTGGGTGGAAAATGGAGACCCAAACGCCTGTAGAATTTGTCATCCGCGGTGGACTAGAAAGGCCTTGGCAGAAGAGAGCCAAGTGTTCCGCAGCTTTGTCTGATTGCCCACACATTCGGCATATCGCCTGATCAAATCGGCGCCATGGAAGGTAAGGGCAGCCTGTCGGTAGCCTTGTGAAGGCCGTAACGGATTTCCAGCGAGCATCTCCACTCCCAGACATGGGAACTGTAAACTCTGGGCGAAGGTCTTATTTTCCAGAGTTAATTCTTAGTCCGCCGTGTTGGTTCCAGCCAAACAGAAAACCAGTCTTCTTGGAACTGAGCCGCGGGTTCAGACGAGTAACCACATTATCGCAATTGTTCAGCAGCAATCGCAAATCCTTAGGGGGTATTCCACAGGCAGTACTAGATTGTCCGCGGCGGTCGTCGTCCATGCCAGCTGAACCATTCTGCGACCTAAGCAGCTCTCGCTCGATGCTCGCCATTAGAATATACGAGTGGCGACGACAGACACCCTTGGCGCAGACCTTTCTTCACTGCGATGGTGCCGATCGAGAACCCATCGCAGTATCGATCGAGTAACTCCGTATGGGCGATCTAAATGCCGTCGAACCGAATTCAATTCATTTCCTGCAGTTCATCGGTGCGAACTCCGCCGCAAGCCATGGCTGCCGCCTCGCCTCAACTCATGCGCTTTAAAGACATTTCGACCAAATTTTAAAACAAAACCTAACATTTGTACTATTATAGGTGAGTATTTAAGCTGTTACTGAATATTACAAAAGGTTTATGTTGATTTTATGCGCCCTTTTGTTTAATTATGTTGTCACGTGGGTATCTGCGTGTCACGAGCGATATAGCCCCCCTACGTGGATGCTGACACGCGCGTGTCACCATCCCTTTCCTAAAAAAAATTCTTTCCTGATCTGCCTTTTCCAGTATTGATATAGTTCTACACTATGTTTCTTTTCCATTGAATTCATCCAATTTTTAACTTCTGCGTTTTTAACCTGTCGTTTAATGCTCTTTCTTTCTCCCTCCTCGTCTCCGGCATACTTACTGGTTGGTTTCCTAGTTTTTTTCCGCCTCTGTGAGTCAACGCTCTTTCTGTATAAATATTTAAATACCTTAGCTGCCCACCTGATATCGTCCAATTTCCTCAGGCGTTCTTCATATAGTATTTTACTCCTAGCTTCCCGTGCTTCGAACGATGCCCAGCCCATATCCCCTTGTACTGCGTCGTTTGTGGTTTCGCCGTGGGCACCCGGTGCTAATCTTCCAACAGCTCTCTGATTGACGTCTAATCTCGACTGAACTTCTGCCCTTAAGCACAGAACCGCATTGCCGAAAGTAAGTCCCGGCACCATTATTCCTTTCCAAATACCTCTTAGTACTTCATATTTGTTGTACCCCCATAATGCCCTATGTTTCATTATCCCGGCATCTCTTCGTTCTTTTGCCCTAAGAGCCTGTTCATGCTTTTCCGTGTATATCTGCCCTTCGTTTAGCCATATCCCGAGGTATTTGTATTCGGCCACTTTGGGTATTTCGTGGCCTTGTATTCTAAGCAATTGGTCAGCTGTATCGTTAAAAATCATCACACCTTATTTAGTTGCGCTAAAACGGAATCCTAGAGCGTCTGCTTCGTCTCGACAGCAATTAACAAAAGTTTGTAAATCTTCCTGGCTATCTGCTAACAGTACAATATCGTCCGTATACATTAAACCCGGGAGTCGCTGCTCAACCACATTTCCGCCTAATCTGTACGACAGATTATAACCTAGATTACTTTCTTCTAGCCTTTTTTTCATATTTATCACATCAAGCATGAACAGCAGCGGTGATAGAGGAAAACCTTGCCTTAATCCGTTGTGCACCCCCACGGTTGTGGTACTTTTTTTGCCTTCGCATGTAATTTCAACTTCAATATCAAGATAGATGTCCTATAGAAAATCAATTACCTCATGACCGATACCTAAATCTTTCAACATGCTCCACAGGAGTTACCTGTTCACGTTATTGTATGCATCGCGTATGTCCAGAGAGGCTAAAAAGAGAGGTCTGTTTTCCGCCTTAGCTATTTCTATGCATTGGGTAAGCACGAACAGGCTATCATCTAAACGCCTACCCCTTCTGAACCCATTCTGAAGTTCTCCGAGTATCCGATTACCTTCTACCTATGACTGCATTTTTAATTTCACCGCCTGCATTGCCAGCCAGTACATAACAGATGTTTTCGTAATCGGACCGAAGGATTTTACATTCATCTTATCTCCTTTCCCTTTATAAATGAAAACCATTTTATTCTGCCTCCAGCTGTGCGGAATTGGCTGATTTGTTATGACTGTCTCCAATGCTTTTATCATCCCTTCCTTGCTTCTTGGGTCAAGTTCATTAATCAGCATAATTGGAATTTCGTCTATGCCTGCGGATGTGGTTTTAGGAATATTTGCTTCCGTCTTTTTCCAGTTAAGACAAGTCAGTTCTAAGCTGTTCTCTATTTGGCTGTCCTGTATTGCCGCCTCACTTGGGGAGATTACCCCATTGTCGTTGCTAAAATACGCAGCTATAAATAGACGCAGCTATAAATAGGAGGCGTTCCCCGTACTCCCAGCGAGACACCGGGGAGCTGGTGATCGCCCAAGGTGAGTATGGTTGTGCATTTGGAGAGGAAGTCGCGGACATAATTGTACATCCGCGGACCTACGCCTAGGGCGTGAAGGCCTTCTAGGACGGCGGAGTGGGTAACGTTGTCAAAAGCTTTTGTGAGGTCGACACCGAGGATAGCCTTGGTGCCGCCCGCGGGGGAGTCAAGGATGTGGTGTTTGAGTTGTAGAAAGGCATCTTGGGTAGATAAGCCTGGGCGGAAACTAAACATGCGCGAAGGCATGAGGTTGTTATTCTCTAGATATCGGCTGAGCCGGGTGTGGAGAACATGCTCCATGAGCTTGCCCACACTCGAAGTAAGGGAGATGGGACAAAGGTTAACGGGGTGAAGGGGTTTGCCGGATTTGGGAATAAAGACTACCTTGGCGTCTTTCCGCTGAGGTGGGAGGGCACCGCGCATCCAGCATTCATTGAAGTAGTCGGTTAGGGCTTTGACGGAGGGTGAATCAAGGTTGCGGAGGGCCTTGTTGTGCACTCCGTCGGGGCCAGGAGCTGAGGACGTGTTGAGGCGCTGAAGTTCTGCCCTGACTTCCGCCTCAGTGATCGGTCGGTCGAGGAGCTCGTTGGGTGAGCCTTTGTAGTCAGGGTGGTCTGCGGAGGGATATGTGGGGAAGTATAGATCATGAAGCTCCTCGAGGAGTTCCTGCGGGGAGGCCTCGGATGTGCGTACGAGCTTTATGAGGTTGTGTTGCTGGTGTGTTTTGGACTGTTCTGATCTCAGTAGCCGGCTCCCTCTTGAGGAAACTCAAAGGAAGCCAAGTGAGTACTGCCCCAGACCACCAACACAAAGTCGCTGTGGCGCCGTACCTGCGTGGTCTCTCTCACAGGCTCAAAAGAATTGGTCATAAGGCAGGTGTCCGAGTGGTGTTCTCGGCGCCCGACAAGCTATCCAAGCTTTGTCGCAGAGTAAATGCCCCGCCTGTGAGAGAGCCAGCCTGCCTTGTTAGGCACCGTGCACTCTTTGTTCCTTGCGAGGTTGGTGTAGTTTACACGATAGCCTTGAGCTGCGGTAAGGCCTACGTGGGTGAAACCGGACGTTGCCTCAATGAGCGTCTTATGGAGCACTCAAATAATGTTTCTAACACCGCCAAGAAAAACGTGGGTGTTCACTGTTTAAAGTGTCCCTCCGGTTCCTGCGAGCCTTTCCTTCATGACTGCTCGGTCATCGCGAGAAACGCGCATCAATCCACACGCGAAATTATAGACGCCGCCCATATTCTAAAGCTAGGTGAAGATTGTGTTAGCACACACTCGATAGCGCTAACGAAACGTGATTATTTCAGCGAGGCATAGAGCAACTTTAATGATTAGGATTCCGAAATATGTCTTTTAGCCTTTTTTTACGTTTTGGACAAGGTTGTTTCCTGTCTTCTGCTTTTAACGTCCCTTTTGGTTCTTTTATCGGTTTTAAAAATTTTTTAATGGTCTTTTTGGCCTTTTAGTACATTTTTTCACTTGTTGTCATCTCCTACTGTTTTTTGTCTCTTGTACTGCCTGCTTGCGTCATCCTTTTAGCGTCATCTTTTTAAGCGTGATCCGTTTCATCGCCCCTCCACTTGTCTTTTTATCTTGTCTAGTTTTCATTTTTTTGTTGCCTCCAAGGGTCACCCTTGCCCTCATGTTGTTTTCAATTGTAGTTTGTTATCCTTCAGTCGCGTGCAAACACAGCAGATGTTACTCATGTCTTGCCGCCCACTTTTCGAACGTATATATATGTTGCTCCACAATAAAATAATCAGTTGAAGTCAGCGCTCTATCGTCTTGCCTTTCTTTGTCCGTGTCTTAGGAGTGCGCTGTGTTTTTCCTCAAGATGAACTACCAACTAACCCGCTCTTCCACCCTTGCAAGCTTCCTTTCTATAATGTTGCCCGACTAAAAAAGACACTGAGGAGAAACAGAACTTGGCTTGTATCGATAGATTACGAGCACCTCAACAGAACAACACCACTCTTTGTGAAAACAAAGCTCTTGTAAGGTAGAAAACAGCAAGACCTGAAGTAAAGTATAGCCGCCACAGACCAGTCTCCGAAGTACAAGCGTGGTGATGAAATAACACAGACCGCAGGAATCTGAGGCTGACGAAGGTGCATGAAGGTTACGTGTTGGATCGATACTGAAGAACATAAGTCTTGTTTGGAAACCACCAGTGCACGTTTATCACACGAGGAACACGGAAAACAACCTGAATGTTAGAAGTCGAAGAAAAACTGCAATTGGCGGCGCAACAGGCGGCCAGCTGAGTTTCGGTGTCTCACGGCTATGCGTTCTGCATGGTTTACTTAGCACCTCGATTTACAAGGGAGGAGCAGCAGAGGGCTTCCAAGTGCCCCTCGGACGAAGTTCGTGGACCAGCATGCCACAAGGAAAAACAAGAATTCACAAGGAAGAAAAAAAAGCTGTCTTGAGCCAGTTTTCAACGGGTCTCCGTTTAGCAAATGCACCGCTCGGAGTCTTCGCCTCGTCAGCGTACCAAGACGCTAAGATGCATGACCAGCAATATGAGGAATATTAGAGAAATTAAATATGCCCTCATGTGCCAGTCGCTACACATCAGTTGTGACGCTAGCTCATCGGCGCTAGGGACTTTCTTGCAAGACCCGCAGCCTCAGTCCTCAAAAGCATCGCATGCTTGATGGCGTTGCGTTCGCTGAATGCACTCCGCAGTTCTTTGAGAGAACTTTTTTGTTGGAATCGGGATCCGTCGCAACGTTCGTGAAAACGGAAACGAAGCGACGACGGCTCACAAAGGCCTTCATCGTCCGGCCGGTAGTAGTTTTCATTTCGGTTGCTCGCTGGCGACAGCAATCACAGAGTCCGTATTTGTTTCCGCGTCGTTACGCCACTCTATGTCGTCATCAGAGAAGCGAGTCTGAATCGTATCGGCGGGAAAAAGCTTTCAACTTCGAATCCAAACCTCTTAGCAATAACTGCACCTTTGGTTAAGGGACAGCCACAAGTTGCCAAACTATCAGATTTTACTAACAAAAAAAATTGATAGCGTTGTCCTTAGTGTCCCCCCAAGAGCGTTAAAACCGAAACAGGATGGGAGAAAATTTTGATTATAAATTATTCAGCGGCCTTAGGCGAATACCACGGGGTGGTTCATGCGTGGTTCCGATTATGAGTTAACTTTCCAAAATGACTTAGGCTGTGAGGGGCGCTGGAGTAGAAGACTGAATAATTTCGATCGCCTGGGTTTCTCCAACGTGCAGTGACATCGCAGAGTGCACGTGTCTCTCGCATTTCGCCTCCATCAGATCGAGATCACAGCGTCCGGGATCGAAAGCGCATATTTCGGGTCAGCAACCAAGCACCATAACCGCTTTGCCATCGCGAAGGCGGTAGTAATGAATAGTAATGTCTTACACATGTCTTACACGAAAGAAAACATACCACAAAAATTAGGTGTCTTTACCCCTTTAACTTTAAGAGCGCGCTTAGGGCAGTTACTCGATTAACCAGATTTCCACTGCACCTCTCCTGAATGTGTCATGTTCAGGCAATCGCAACAGTCGAGTGGCAGTTTCATCACTGCCGTCAACACGCTGACTACATTAGGTATCGTACTGTCGCCCAACCCTGGTCATCATAAATATAACATGACATCATTGCTCTTACAGTAAAACACATGCCACAGCAGCCTTTGTTTTGTCGGGCTGTGGTACACAACAGAGAGCAGTCACTCCGCAGGTGTTTGCGTTTTTTTTTTTGCACACCTAGTGCTATTCTTGATTTTGCTATTGTTACTTTCCGGCCATGTGGAGCTTAATCCTGGCCCCCTCAGTGAAGCAGATCTTGAATTGCTGAAAATTTGCAGGCCGGCCAGAGCGCAATCACGAATAAGCTGGATGCCATCGAAGCAAAATTTGCTAAACATGAAGCTATGCTCGCAGAGCTAAATTCCAAAATGGGAACTCAAGGTCAGATTGCAATTCTTGATGATGCACTAAAAGAACAAGGAATTGCAGTTGAACAGCTCTTAAAGAAGTCTATACCTGGAAACAAGAAGTGTCCGTCTTGAAAACAGAAGTCGAAGGATGCATCTTGTTTGTGGTGTAGAAGATGACGAGGCAAAAAGGTGGGATCAGTCAGAGCAATTGATTAAAGCAATCTGTCACACCATTTTGCAAGATAACTGAAGACAGTGCAAAGAGCGCATTGTGTCGGTCAATTCAACAATAAGTTCAATCGAGCGATTGTCGTTAATTTTCTCTCCGAGAAGGGAAAAATGACTGCTCTTAAAAACACCAAAAAAATTAAAGGGGTCTGAATACAGTGTAGACCAGGACTACGCAGCGGAGACAAAATGTCCGGAAACAATTATGGAAATATGCTAAAGCGCAAACAACGGACAGCACCAGTCAGGTTAATCGAAGCTGTGACAAGCTGGTTGTTGACGGTAAGGCATTCACTTGGGACAAAGAAAAAGAGAAAGTGGCTCCTGTCCTAAAAAAGGGTCACCATGCTACTAAAAAGGCTGTTCCCTCGCACAATATAACGGCTGTTGTCGTAAGCTGCAGAAGCATTGCGAACAAAGTAAACGAATTCGGGGGCCTCATAGAATCACTGAAGGCTGGTATGGTGTTTGGAGCAGAATCGTGCCTGATCCCCGTCTATCAATGACAGTGAGCTGTTTCCTAATCCCTCTATCACTCATCGGAATGATAGGGCACGAACGGGTGGTGGTGTCTTTGTTAGTTCATTCTTTTTTACGTTAAACTTTGGTGGATATTGGATACGATAACATGGAATCAATCCGGTACAAAGTGACTTTTGCGGATAATACAACATTTATTGCTGGATCATGTCGCCCTCCAAATGCTGATGCAACTACGTTGCAACGTCTGTACGAGATTGTCTCTAAAACACCGGATCAGATAATTCTTGCCGGAGATTTAAAACTACTGGACTTGAACTGGTCTAATGGAACCTTTACAACTCACTGGCTGCTGCAAAAATTTTGAGAGGAAAAACTTCGTTGACACATTCGGCTTCACTCAATACGTCAGTACACCTACACGCAATAACAGCATTTTGGGCCTGTTGCTTTGTAACTCGCCTGATTTCCCAGATTCTGTCACTTGCATCCTAGGAATAAATGACCACTCGCTGTCGTAGCTAGCATTAAACTTGAGATCAAGCGAATGAAGATACGCAAATCAGGGAATATTTTTTTTATAAGCGTGATTATTCCGCCACTTCTCGCGTACTTGATCATTTGTCTGCTTTCGAGTGCCTTTTGCGTTAATACTTTTGTGCAACAGTGGCCATTTCTTAAAAGAAAAATGATAGAACTGACGGAAAAGTATGGGCCGTGCATTCATTCAGTTAGGCTGAAAAAGTTGCATGAAGCCATGGGTGACACCAAATACCTTGAGACTAATAAAGAAGAGAAGATGAGCATAACTGACATTCAAAAGAACACAGTAATTATCAGTTCAGAAGGTTAACACAAGTAACTAATGAGTACAAAACTAAAGTACACAGTGCGAAGGAACGGTACTTCAGTCGGCTCAGTGACAATATCAGAACGAATCTCAAGCTTTTCTGGCAATATGTGAAAGGATTTGGATCTGAATCGTCTGGAATAAATGAAATCGTTCACAATAATGAAGTCCTGTCTGATGATAAGCTAAGGCAACCTTTATTTTCATTGTGTATTTTTCCAGAAAATAAGTTTTAGGATTCACGTGTGAGTGCTGCGCCATTAATGCCCCCTGTCGAACTTAGTGCGACTGGAAATGAATCATTGCCAAAAGGAATAGATGAAACGAAGCCACTCGGTCCCGATGGTATTTCTACCCGCGTTTTGAAAGCGCGGTGCATGACTACTCGGATCTTACCGTTATCTTATATGCACCAAATCTCTCTATTGTCTTGCTACCGGGCAATTGGAAATTGGCACATTTAGTCCCAGTTCACGAGGGGGTGGTTCAAAAAAAAGACGTAAGCAACTATAGGCTCATATCCTTACCATCAATGTCTTGCAAAATACTAGAACACATTTTATAGAAGAAAATAATCAAACATTGCTTAGAGCTCGGGTTATTAATTTAAGAGCAACAAGGGTTTGGTAAGTGGCTATTCTGTAATACACAACTGATTGAAATTTCTGGAGCCCTTCACTACGGCGTCCATCATAGCCTGAGTTGCTTCGGGACGTTAAACCCCAAATAAACCAAACCAAACCAAAGTACTGATTGAATTTTATCACGACTGAATATCTGAAGTTAACGGAATCGATTTACAAACTGACCTTAGTAAATCTGTCCCATGGCGCGAGAGGTGGAAAATGCGACTGACTAGAAAAAGCGTACCCATCTGTCCTTCACGAAAAAAAAAATGGACGCTTGCTATTGTTTCAAGACAGAATATTAACAAGTCAGCTCTTTATAAATATTTCGGAGTGACCTTTCTATCTGATTGTTCCTGGCGTGCCCATATCAGTAATGTTGTTTCAAAGGCTGCCAGAGCACTATATTTCATTCAGCGAAATCTCAATGCCTCGCCCTTTTTCCTGGAGAACACGGCGTATATTTCACACGTTCGACCGATCCTGGAGTGTGCGTGCTGTGCTTGCAATCGTCACCAGAAAACATTGATTGATCAAGTAAAAAGAGCACAGAACAGAGCAGCAAGGTTCGCTATGGGACGGTACAAGCGAGGGGAGAGCAGCAGTGAAATGAAAAGGAAGTTGGAATGGGAAGCGCTGTCCTCGTACCGAAGCAAATTGTGCTTGAAGTTACTATTTCGAATTTATAACATGACCGAAATTTACAAAAATACATATTTTCATCAACCACACTGCCTATCCAAAAGCAACTAAAAGCAAAAAAATACGAGAATACCGCACTAGAACGAACCGTTACGCTAATTCATTTTTCGCAAGAACTTTTGCAGAGTGCAATCAATTGTCCTGTAAAGAAGTGTGCTGTACTAATGAAGATTTGTTTTTGTCCAACTTGTAACCCCTGCTTGCTCATACGCCCTTTGGCCAAGCGGGGTACCTCTGAATAAAGAAAGAAAACAAACTTCCACTTACATTATTGTCAGCATTATTTCATCACCTTTAACATATCGATAACACTCGTGTGGAAGCCCAGCTGTAGGTAAGACCCTTTGAGCATTAATTACTTTAAAATCGACTGCTCGTGGTGATAAAAAGGTCATGATAGACTACAATTGATTTGAACATATAGTTAAAGAAAGTGATATTAGCGAGAAAAAAACCCGGAGTTTCAACTAAATATTCCTTCAGAAATAAACATCGAAGAAAGTCGACTGAATTGTCGGCAATTCAATATAGAAAACTGCAACCCCTCGGACCCACACTCGCGACGAAGCGAGCGTCAGGCAGCGTTCCGCTGAAACTATGCAAGAAAAACGAACTTTCCTCGCAACCTAGATCGGAAGTCGGAGAGCCGCAATGCTTTCTGCCTCGCGAGCGGCTTCTGGGCAGTGGCTGACATTTTCCTCAACCACAGAACCGGAGAACCGGAGCCATCAGCGATAGCACCCCTAAGGCCACCGCGCGAAGCCATCCCGCATCGCGTCGCACAGAATCATTACCTCGTTTAGCCAGCGCTGGATAGCGATGCATCTATTGTAGTATACCGGCTCGAACGCATTGTGTGCAGTGTACAGTAAACACTGCCGTCGAAAAAAACCACCTTCAAATTCTTTCTCAACATTACGGAACGGATGTCAGTTCTATATTCAATTACCCTTACCATAATGTCAATGTGATAGAGCCGATTCATTGCACTGAAGACAACCATACTAAATTGCGGATTCAAAAGCGTTCACGAACGTGAGTAGCGGGTGCTTCAATTTGATATTAAAATGACGCATAACTGGCGCCAGTCCCAGCTCTTCTACTGAGAGAAATACTTCGTTTCAATCGCGACATTTTCACTCGACTAACCCTGCTTCCAGGCAGGGGCTGTACCAACATCTGTATAGCTTGAAAGCCCACCCAGCACCACACAACGCCTGCGGCAATGAAGGAACTCGACCTCTCTTCCCGCCACTTTACAATTGCTCAGCATCGCCTCTTTGGCCCAGCCTTTGTCATGGGCCTCGTCTTCCGCGATCTGGACGCCTCGCGGGATGAGCGCGACAGCCAGAAATGATTCCGGACGAGTTTCGGACCACGGCAGAAAAGTTTTAGTGTTGCTCGTACGAAGATGTTCGCGTTCTTTTCGACGAGCCAAGAGACCGATCCTACAGTGATGGTCGAAGAAGGGCAATTCTTTTGGGATGCAATGCGCTGTAATTACCAACCCCTAGATCTCAACGACAGATGATTTGAAGTGATCGTTACAAGGTTGGCTCCGCATCGTACAGGTGAATACGACGTGTTTGTCCTGCTGTCTTGAAACTTAAATTCTTTGATGGAGCATGTCTCGCGCAGGCAACGCAATCTGTACTGCAGTCACGATGCTCGCTTTGAATTGAGATCGCAAAATGTGTCGCCGCATCTTCAGTCACAAGCATGCTACCTCCAAGTCAGAATCGACTGCGCGAAACAGCACCAAAGCTCTTTCTGCAAAAACTGCACACGAAAGTTCCTCGACCGGCATCATCGGTGCAACAGGCACGTCGTGTTGCGAACAGATTCGAATTCCGAGAGTACCTCCGTCCTTTCCCGAGCCTTGCAAAGCTGCGGCCGTAGTGTGCTACACGGGATGGTGGCGCTTTTCTGTCTCGTTGTGTCGCATTGTTTGTTATGCGAAGCATACTAAGATAGCCCAACCCAGCTCCTCGAGGGCGGCGGTGTCGTTACCATTGATCTTTCGTGACCTCCATGTCATACCACGTGATGCGTGACGTCACAGCAGATGAAAAACGGGGGCCCAACTCGCGCCGTCACGCGAGGCGTCATGACCAAGGATGACCACGTGGTGCGTGACGTCACAGCAGATGAGAAACGGGGGCCCAGCTCGCGCCGTCGCGCGAGGCGTCGCGACCAAGGAGGACACGTGATGCGTGACGTAACGACATAGGAGAAACGGGGCCCCAGCTCGCGCCGTCGCGCGAGGCGTCGCGACCACGGCCGGTCTCGAGGGGGGCGCGCTCGCTCTTTTTCTTACGGCCTTCGCAATGGGGTCTGTTGCCGCCGCCCACCGCACCGCGGTGAGGTCGCCACTGCCCCACCGCTCCGCCGCTGTTTCCGCCGTTCACGCGAAAGGAGGATGCGCGCCCGCTCCAAGTCTGTCCCGCGTGAGCAGTAACCGTCGGCTCCTGATATTTCACCGCTATGCATTATTCAAAGACCGTGCAATCAGCCTCCTCGATTTGACATCTGAGATTTATAAAACAACTGAATAATTACCACGCTGCAGCGCGTGCTCTCCTTCAGTATGACCGCATGGTCGGTTAAACTGTCTTCAACATTTCTTGCCCCTAAATTTTGCACAAAAACAAATCTATCAGCCTCATCAGTTCGCCCACTGACAGGTATTAACCGGTGTGCAGATAATTGACCTGAAGCGTTTGCGTCACCGGTTCCTAAGGATTTCGAAGCTTAAATATAGCTCATGAAATCTCAAGCGCTGCCTTTTTCGTTTCGCAGGAAAGCGGCTTTAGCAAGAAATCACAATGCTGCACGTATTCAGAGAAAAGAAAACAATTTTATTCACAGCTAAATGCAAGTTGTCCAATGCAGAGCGTTCATATCCATAACTTCAATATGTTTTACATTCTGAAATGCTGTACATATCTAGTCTCGCGACTTGCTCACATCTATTTTAGTACATTGATCAACAACCTCCCATCAAAGAAGTAGGCATGAACAACGCTGTAGAAGTGAGAAGAGCGGCAAAAAAACAAGAAGAAATCATTCTTTTGAAACTGTAGCCGCAATATATCCACACAAGTACGACCGGCGGTAGGAAAGTTCACAGTCTGAAAAACTTCCTTGACGGTTTATGCACACAATTAGCTGGCTTCTCGTTCCTGTCGGTGACTTTCTTGGTGTAGTTAACAAGAAGAATTCTGATAAATTTCTCAGATATTAAAGAAGCAGACCTTATGGCATGGCTGTTGTCGATTCCTTCTGGACAACTCAGCAAAGGTGAGTTTTCAAGGTGTGGCTGAATGAGGATTTGAAATACTTCCAGAACATTTGTGCATGGCAGGTGCAAGACAGTTTTTTCAAAGAAACATAAAACCTTATCCAAGAGGGCAACAAACTCTGGTTTTGGGTAGTGCAGTCCACTGAAATCTTGGCCTTGCAGAAGAATGTAGAGAGGGCCGCTCGTCTCGCTAGTTTGAAGAAGGATGTCGCAAGCGTCGCATCCGAAGTCACTGATTAACTTCAGAATGTATCCAGCGACGTAAGTCAAACCAGAGTATGTGACAGAGGGCGATGAAGTGACAGGAGCTTACTTGAAGTGCTTCAGTTCTTCAAAGACTGCTTTCGGCAGAGTGGAAATGATTTCTTCGGCGTCGACGCATGGTATATTTACTCTGTTGCCAATTGCAGACTCAGTCTTGGCAATGTGGTCAAGTGCCGCTGTTACAGCTCTCGCATCCAGCATGTCATTTCCTCCGCACATCATTCTTATTTTCCCGAAGAGAGCCTCAATGGGGTCACTATTGAGTTTCCTGGTGAGAATGGAGCTGACGCCTCTCCTCAGGAGGAATTCTACCGTTTGTACAGTAGACTTCGTAGTGAAGAGCAAAGCTTGGAAGGTCTCTTCGGTGAAAGTGCTTTTTCCTAATGCCTTGGAAGTCTCTTGTATGCCTTCCATATAGGAGGTGAACTCACTGGTTAGCCACAGCAGCCGAGAGTCATCTGGTTTTGTAATCGGCCTTTTTTTACCGCTTCCGGCGTATGTCGTGTCATGAATATCAAACCATTGCTTCACTGTCTTCATGAAATGGACTGTGGAGCTAGCTTTTGTGAAGATGTAAAGGGCAGGGTCTCCTTTTGCGTTCTCTTGGAGGTGCTCTATTGCTGCTATTACCTGCGGCGAGAATATTTGCACAGCCCGCAGCACATTCATCTTTTCTAAGTTCGTCGGTTTGGTTTGGTTTATGGGGTTTAACGTCCCAAAGCGACTGAGGCTATGAGAGACGCCGTAGTGAAGGGCTCCGGAAATTTCGACCACCTGGGGTTCTTTAACGTGCACTGACATCGCACAGTACACGGGGCTCTAGAATTTCTCCTCCAAAGAAATTCCAGCCGCCGCGGCCGGGATCGAACCCGCGTCTTTCGGGTCAACAGCCGAGCACCATAACCGCTGAGCCACCGCGGCGGCTCTAAGTTCGTCGGGTAGACATTCTTGCTGGTTAGGTTGCGCGCCAATTTGACTGTCATTCCCTTCTGGTGCTCGTAAAGCTTTTGGACAAACGCGCCGCAGATGATACCTGAACCGTCTGTCAGCTCGCGTTCAAGAAACTGGCTCCGGATGTTCTTTAGAATATGGCAGGGGTCGAAGCTTAGGAAAATCACCCGATGAGGATCGTGTGGGTGCTTCACTATTGTCGACAGGCAGCCATTGCCCATAAGCTTAAACATCGTGGCATTGGAAGAATAATTGTCCGTCACGATGCGCATAACCAAAAAGCCACATGACTCGACGGCGGCTATCACTTCCTTTGTCCACGCATATAGGTCTCTACCGCTCAGCTGCTTAGTAAAGTAGTACGAGCAGGGAATTCTGTAAGAGCTGGAGATGCCGTGAAGAACAAAGCATAACACTCTGTTTGCGAGAATTTCCTTTGAACTGCAAGACGTGTCACTGTTTGGTTTGTCTCGGAAGCCGAACACTGCATCGGATTTTCTGTCATAAATGCACTTTGGTTTGATGCTGGCTTCGTCAATTATTAACGTGGCCATATGCTGCTTGGTGCTCAGCAGTGAGGCTTCATAAGTCAGCCTTTCCCTCATTGCAACACTCATCCCTGATGACGTTGGGCTGGGTCCCATGTAACGTTGGAGAGTGCATTTGGCTGGAAGCGTAAGCAGCGGAGACGTCCGAGCGTGGTCGTAACCTTTAGGCGAAAGAAAGCGCCACACAACGCATTCCCTGATTACCTCTTCTGGATACGCTGGTCTCTTCTGCCCATAGCTGTCTATCTGATGCAAAAGAAAGATGGCTTTTTTGTCCCCTTTTCCGGCATCACCAACAATTCTCTTAACTGACGCATGCCTACTGCTCCCGCGATAGAAGGCGACAATTTTCCTTTTGGCGTCAAGCTGTTGCTGGATCTTCCCGCATTTTGAGCGTTGGTAAGCAACCTGTTTTCGAAGCCTTCCAATTAGGGATACATACCCGCTTGCTCGCTTTGCCTCATTATTTGTAGTCTGTGTCGAGATGCTAGGATTTTTTGCAGCAAAAACATCTGGCAGTTCAGAAATGTCCCTACTTTCCTGCGATTCCGCTTTGCGCTTACTTGGCTTTCGACCAGGCGCACAGGTTCTGTCTGCAGGCTCCTTGCGAGGCTTTTTCGCACTTGGCGCCAGGTAGCACGGGTACTCATCGAACACGGTTGGCACAGCACCAGGCAAGAGTTTTCTTATGCGGCACCCTGAAACGTAGTCACTCGCGAGGAAATGGCGGCTGCAAACTACACTCGATGCCGACTTGTCGTTGAAGACGAAATTTTCTCTGGAGATGTTTTTGAGCCACTTTGCAAACAGTTCTGAATCACTCGGGAACTGATGAAAAGAAACGCCCTGAGTCTTACCCAACTGCGACTTGCACAGCGGTACGCAGCAGTACACCATCGGAGCGTTGGACGGTCAACGGTGAGCAGTCCACACCGTCGCACAGCAAAGCACTTAATCCGTGAAAGGAACGGGTCGAAACGAGTCCAGCATTCACGACAGAAAACACAACGCTGTCAGCAGACACATAGCGCGGTGAGAGCTCTTTGCGTGCACTCCAAGTCCAAGGGAGAAATATGCGAGCCTCGAGAAAACACAGCGAAAGCGCAGACCGACAAGTGACGTTTGCGTTTCGCACAGCCAAATGTAAGAGGGAAGTCAAGTTGGCGGGCTCTTGTGCACGTGTTCATCGTGCAGCCGCCTACCCGGCGCCGTTCGAATGGGTTTGTTTCAAAACAAACGCAGTAAACTGCAGGAACGGCGGTCAGCCGGCTGCGAAGACCCAAGGCCTTCGAAGGCCGCAAAGCAGAGCCGACACACGGACCCCTGGAGTGCGAAGAGGGGGGTGAAATGTGGCAGTTCAGTAGCGCACCGCGCAACGAGGATCAGATGTCCCGAAGTCGGACAGTTAAAGGGCGAGTGTGGCTAGAGCGGTCCTGGTTGCGTGTTTGTCTTTGCGCGGTTTTCTTGCATGTGTTCGTGCTTTAACAGTGCGTTAACGGCTTCGCGGAATGCACACGATGCTCGGGAGTAAAACCTTGCGGGCGGCGGCGTGGCTCGTTGAGTTTTAAAGAAATAGCCGAGCCAGCTCCAGAGTGTCTCCCAGCCCCATGCTACAGCCTATTCATGACAGTCTGGAGACGAAAAGAAAGCAATAAATATGGCGGCATTGAAACTGCAGATAACCGCAGGAGAATCGCGCGCCAGAAGACAACAATGCCAATTAGTTCGTGCCAGCGGAATCTAAAGTAGAAGCAAAAGCGTGATGGGCCTGAGGCAGGGCCAGCGTTGTGACAGGGCTGTGATTAACAAATGGCAGCGATCTGCAGTTTCAATTAGAGTCATGTGGTGGGCCTCGCTGGCCCAGCCAGCCACGCGGCATGGCATCGCTTACCCAATCGGCTTTGCGTGGCAGATGTAGCTGCAGCATACACGGGCATCATTCACACTCTGAGTCTGGCCTATCGGCGGCGCGTCATCTGATATCGGAGGCCTTTCACATTCACACATTAGGCAACTCATGTGTAAGCCAACCATCGGTGACTCTATTCCCACAGGATATCGCTTTTCTTAATCATTGATGATATCCCGAATGTATATGCCTTGTCATGTTTGCACTGCAGTTTTCCCTTCTATGCTTTATATTGCACCCCTCTTTCGCAATAAACCATTTGGTTGTTAGTTCAGCGCATGTGTCTGTCTCATCTTCTTCCGTACCGTCCGTCAGCGCTGTTTTGCCGTTCCATTCAACACGAACCAACCAGCCCGACTCAGCCCTCTCCTTGATCTACCGTATGGTGATTGCAACTGACCGACCAGGCGCCAATGTACTGGTTCGGATCTCTCTGTTGTCCTCCGTGAAAATGATTGAGGCCGTGCGGATTTTTAACTGGCAACAATTGCTTTCGTAACGGACCCAAGAACGATGGATGATGCTGTGCCCGAGACGCATGTAGGTTTCTGGCAGGACCTAATGCGGCTTGTATGAATCCGCCGCGATGGCTGAGTAGTTGGAGTGCTCAGCCCTGAGCCAGACGACGCGGATACTAACGTCCGAATTTTGCTATAAAAGCTCCTTTTACGTGTGAACTTCTCGGCTGACATGCAGATAGAGCATTTGCTTTCTGTTTCCTTTCGTTCTGGTGAATCGTTCACCGAGAAGCAGCGGAAAACAGCAGGAAACCAGGCGACCACCGGCTGCCGCCGCAGAAGCAGGCGAGGAGAGAGCAATCGCGAGCAGTGGGGTCGTCGCGCCCCTAGCGGCGGCGGACGGCGTAAGTCCCGGAGAAAAACTCCCATTGCTTCCGCGGCGAATGCGAAGGCCGCAGGAAAGAGCGCGCGCCCCCCTCGAGACCGGCCGTGTCGCGACCAATGTGTTTCCTGCTTCTGCCGCTAGGTGCGCTGTAGTGAACACGTGATGCTGGAGCGGCGGTATACAAGGGGGTGCGCCTGCCTCTGCTAGGCGTACACGGGATAGAGATGCCTCCTGGAGACAGGGCTGCTCGTTGGAATGAGAAGCAAAAGTTGCGCCGTGCTACAGAGACTGATGAAGAGCGTGAAGAACGTCTAGCCAAGCGGCGTGCTCGATATGCAACTCGGCGACAATATGCTTCGCATCTGACTAGGCTTAACCTAAGCTAAGCCTCAGGTATTTTTTTCTGCTTGTAGTTGCTATTATCTTTTATTCCGCCAGCTGGTCTCGATCGAGCCTGGGAGGCGGTGCTGTCCTTGTCCGCTCACCTTCGGTGTTCAAGTATAGGCATTTTTTTCTTGATGGCAGAACATAATGCGGGACTGAAGGGGCTACACAAGTGACCCGTCAACACAATCGAACAAACACTACACTACACGGAGGGGAGTTATGACCGGAGTCAATTGAGACTTGCAGGCGGTCAACTGGTTGTAGTAAGAGCTGGTATTTCAAAGAAAGGGATGAAAAGACACTCTTCAGCTGTATAACTTAGTGAGCATGCTTAATTTCGACAGATGTTTAATGAGGAATGATGAGTAGTTCCTTGCCGCGAAAGTATGATTCTTGTAGGTAACATACATTGTTCAATGTGGACATCGCGGTAATATAACAAGGCGCGGTCATTTCTTTTTATTCATAGAAGAATCGCTTGCACCTTCTATGTGCTAGCTCAGTATTTTGTAGCGATAGCTACACTATGCCAGTTGCTTCGCGAGGTCAGCGTGGCTGCGCGCTGAGGCGTGGCACCACCGCCCCGCCGCCTGTGCGCATGCGCGGAGTGACGTCATAGCCTACAGATGTTGTGCGCGCCGCGCACCTCGCCTCTTCGCCGACGGCGGAGTAGACGCCTCCCGCCTCGTCAGTTGTGCGCATCCGCGAAGTGACGTCAGATCACGCAGCTAGTGCGCGTCGAGCGCCTCCATTACGCTAGCATTTCGAGCCTTCAGCGTGGTGGTGCCGTGGCCACCCTGGCTGGTCACATTCCGCGGAGCAGCTACCGGTAGTGCGGCGCACCGGCGAAGCCGAGTGGGCGTGGAGTAGAGAGGGGGGAATGAGTGAATCCACGTCCAGAGAAGAAGAAGATTAAGAAGGAACGCCCTTCGAAACGGAGCGGCGAAAGATTGGCTTTGCAATTCGACGGAGCGAGTTCCACTCGACCAGCTGTATCTATCACGTCACTCCAGGTTTAACCACAGCTAAACCACAGCTAATTTTTTCCCAAGCTATGAGTGACGCCGTAGTGCAGGGCTGTGGATAGTTCAGACCACCGGTGTTTCTTTAACGTGCACAGATATGGCACAGTACATAAACTTCTAACATTTCGTCTCCATCGAAATGCACCGTCATGGTCGGTATCGAACCCGCACCTCGAGCACGATGATTACGGAGGCATCGAAGCGGGTTACCCCTGTGTGTCGTCGCTTAACAGCACAGTATTTTCTAATGCGGTCATCACAGTGTGGCTAAGCAGTTGATCGCAGGCATTGAAGTAGTCACGAAGTACACACAATACAAGGCATCTTATTTCAGCCTTGTCGCTATTCGCTCGCCGAGAAACAAGAATATGCCTGAGACAGGGGGTGGACATCACTGCTGTGCGCTTTAGGCACATGTAACGCCTAAAAAAGGAGCCCTAAAACAAATTTTATACAAGAATATTCGGGCAGATATCGTGCACTGCACGGAAATATGCTATGTGCAGGGAGGGGCAGACTGGTGCTGCATCGCAACAAGACATCACAACTGATGGCTGAACGAGACTGATGTTCGTGATGTCGAACTTATGTTTTGTGTGTGTTTCCTCGTGCGGTCTTGGGAGCTCCGCGTGCCCACTCGCGAGGCTGTTCCTGTCTCCCCCGTGCCGTCGCAGCAGTGGTGAAACACTGCCTGACGAAGCAGCGAGGCATTACAGCGGATGGCGTATTGTCGCGGATATTCCTGACGTTGGTCCGCTTCTATTCTTTCCCTTGACACTTTAATGGTGTTAATGGATGTGGTATTGGGCTACTAATCGCAAGGACGTCTGAGAAATCCGGCCGCGACGACCGCATTCAGGTAGAGGCGAAAGGCAAAAAGGCCAGTACAGGCTCTGCTACGTTAGTGCACCATGAGGCAGTTTTTAATGTAACGCGAGAGTTAACGCCCCTTTGCCCAGAACATCAGGTGTCGGCGTTGCCGGCGCTGAGAGCGAAAAATCACGAGCCTGGCTCTGGCAGGTGGTGCCCACAGAGCAACCTAGGCGGCAGGTGGGCCACAAGGCCACGTGATCTTGCACCAAGTCATCACAACGTGCCCATTGGATAGTGAGTCAGCTGCCCTCCGTGGCGTTTAAATTAATGAAGGGTCGCTCGGGAAGAGCAAACCTGGGCGGCACAGGGCCCACTGCGGGGAGCGCCCGCCATCACAGGCCAGTGGCGCATCGCTTAACCGCTGCACCACTGCGCGAAGAGGGGTATGAGGACATCCAGGCATCTATGAATGTAAAGAAACGGATCGACCTGATGTATATATGTGATTAACCCCTTACGCTATCGCACCATAGCCTTAGGGTGGAACTTGTGTCCTTCATTTTTTTTTGTTCCGTTCAGATGCCGCGGTCGAAGCGGCTGCAGATATTGCGAATTGCGTGGTTTACAAAGACCCCACACGACGGGTCGGCTATGATCGATGGTCGCTACGAAGGAGGGCGCCGGTTCAATTAAAACCGCCTTCACTTACTTGCAACTGACATCGTACAATGCACTGGCGCTTTTGTATTGCGCCTCGATCCGTCCAAATACTGTGCCGCGGGCGAGATCACCAGCCGAACGTGAAAACCACGGCGCCGTTACGATGGGTTGCCATAAATACTGCGCGAAAGTTATGGGATAAAGAACTTTACACGACAATAATAGAGGGCGTTTCACCTAAGAACTAAAGCAAATTTTAAAAATGCGCTTTTTGAGTTAGAAGAGCAGTTTTTTTCACAAGCATTGCGAACAGTCCAGCGCATCAGAATGCAGCTAAGGCGTGCTAACTAGTAGGCTTGGTAACTAATATCGAATGTTAACCTTTTAGCGATTAATGCTAATCTTCTTATTTATTGAGAAACGTGTAGGCCACCGTAGGTAACATCCATATCAGTTTTTAAAATTTCGAACAGGCAGTTACTCTCGGCGCCATGGTCCACCAAATTTCGGCTATTTTACAGAGAGGCTTGTACTGGAGGGGTTGCTTTTCGCGCGGATGTATTTTGGCCGGATGTAGCGTAAATTTCTTGGGCCACAGCGCCGAGGGCAACGGCGCTTTCGAAATTTTGTAACACTGGTCCGGATATTACTGTCGCAAAGCCGAAAGTTGTGCAAGTTGGATAACGTTCACGAAGTAAGAATAGCGCGAAAAACCACCGTTGCGAGTCGGCGCTTGTCTGCGTCGTTTCCTTTCCGTTCCTCGCGTTCCTTTTGCGCTATTGTTACATCATGGATATTACTTATGGATGGCTACATGCCTCTCAATGAATAAGGACACAGTATTAGTGTTTCCCAACTCAGTAGTTGGTAACTATCCTTCTGGCTAGCACATCGTAGCTCTAGTCTGATGCGCTACACCGCACACAATGTTGTGCCGAAAACAGCGCTGTTCTAACTGAAAAACCATTTTTAAAAATTGCACAACTTCTGCATTGAAACACCCGGCACAAGAAAGTTCGCGCATGTGTGTTTAACACAAAAATTCGATGTCTCACCACGGATAACACCTTAAAAAACAATACAATCGTAAAGTTTCATTACTCTAGTGTGCTGCAAGTGTCCGCAGTCGCTGTTTGCGGACGACGTTCGTGTCTGCTATCTCCTCGATTCGGCGGCAGCATTTTTCGATGATTGCTTAGCTCCCGTCAGCCGTTGTGTGACGTGGGCCGGCTGCTTCGCTTGATAGTAAAATGTGTGCTTGGCTCTAGAGGAGGGCATTACGAGCGTTGACACACGCAGGATATCGCTGGACCCCGAAAGCAGCGGACAGCTTCTATAAATCCGGACCGTCAAGCCTCGCCACTAGTTGTGGCGATGCGCGGTGGCTAGATTCAGCAGATGATGGGTTTGTATTTAAACCCTATACCGCTTCGGAGCGCTGCAAATAAAGTAGCAACGCTTGATGCCACGATGGCCTTCGCGGCTAGTTCCAAACTATGACATGTTTAGCGATTTACGGGTGAGCTAATGGTATTCGCAACAGCTGCGCTCGATAACCGGGAACAGCCGTGTAAACCGGCTGGCACGCATAGAGTCATTGTTCGCAAACGCTTGACGTAAATGTGGTCTGTAGCGTAAATGAGGACGTAAACTACCCACTTTCGGCAGTTGCGCAACTTCGTACCACTGGTGCGAAAAGAAGTTCCGGAACTGGCGAAAGTGGAGGGGCTGTCATAAAGAAGGAAACGGACAATTCGGCCGCGTTTATTAAGTTCGCGCGGCGCCCGTGATTTACTAATGAGCTGTGATTGATAGAGTTGCCATGACAGCAGTGTATATTTAACTAATAGCCCAAAGACAAAGCTTTAGCTGCAACCATTTCAATGCGAGGAGAGCACAAACTACGTTGCATCCGCTGGCTGTTTTTAACGTTATGGGATATCCTATGCAGATACGGAATAATTTGAGTGTTCTGTTCCTATTCTTTATCTGCTGTTTTTTTTTCCTTTTCCTTCCTTATTTTCTGCAGAAAACTGCCGCAAACAGCTGAAATACTGTCAGCAAGGAAAGCAAACATGCGTATCCTCTTGGCCTGATTTGACACTATCGCTTAATATATGTGGGCGATTGTTTCTTTTTCCAAGGCGGCTTAGATGTAATTCCCAGCAACCGCAGGTTTCCTTGTATTTTAGAGCATGAGCTCTAATAAGTTAGAAGGTTATTTTGTTACCGACCGTTGTACATACAATAGATGTCGTTGTCAACGAAAGAAATGCTCACTTCTAAAACTATATGTTGTTTACCCATGAAAATTCGTATGTGAGCCTTAAGCCTCCTTCAGCGACCTTAAAAGGCGTGATAATGTCGGGAACAGCGTCGTCAAAGATGAAATATGCCCGTTGTCCAGAATCACCAAGCAATTTGTGTTCAATATAGATGCAACGTTAACGCCTTTTTCTGCACCATGCAAGCAGTCAAAAATTTACCCGATGATAACAAGAAGTCTCCGCCGCGCAATACTGATCACGTCATGCAGATCACAAAAATCTGTCAAAGTTGTTTTCAGTATTCTCATTGCTTTTAAAAAAATGTACATTGGCCGACCAGGCCGATGTTTGAATCAAAGAGCTGTACAAAACTTCAATCGGGTATAGGGTGATATCACTGGCTTGGTAGAAATGCAGATATCAACAAATGTACATACAATAAGACGCAGTTTCTAAGCTACGCTAATGATATGCTTCAGCACGAAATCACTGAAGCTTTTTTATCAAGAAGGCTCATAACAACTACGGCAGCACGCATTCATTATAGTTGCATGAAAATGAAATGGCTTTTTTTGGAGACATGCAATCAGATTCTACGTCACGAGAAGGTAGTTAAGAGTCAAATATTTTCAAATAAAATCAGTTCACAGTGGCAACATGAACATACAAGGAATAGCTCTTCGAAAACATAGCGCAAAAAGGAGACGGACGACACAGAAGTGGACAGGACAGGCGCTAACTTCCAACTTTATTTTCGAAATGCCACCACGTCTAATATATAGGACCCGATCACCACAATCAAGCGATGATCATGCGCAAAGAACAGCACAGTCAAGATTACAGCGTTTGGAAAATAAGCAAAAATTACGATAAAATAAGAAAAGGAAAACACGGTGCCGGGGTAACACCGGAAGAAAATAGACATCGCGTACTGAAACTTGCTGCAAAAAGCGCTTTTCAAGCTTGTCAAGGTTAAGAGCCAACAAATAACGCGGCAAAAAGGGGATATAAAAATCGATCGACTAAAAGATGAAGGGAGTGTACAAGGCTCCACACTAAGAAAGATAGAATGACAATGGGGAATTACATTTATGGGTATGGCAATGGAACTAAAAGATAGCAGAATATTACGCCGAAAACAGATAAGGGCTGTGATATTATATATAATAAAATGAAAAAATTTGAAAAACTAGGGCACTATAAGGTATATGTATATGAAAAATACAGAAAAGGCTAAAATGAGAAGTATAAAACACGAGTGTAGAGGGCTCCACGCTAAAACAACGAGGGGGGGGGGATGGGTTATGCAAATATGAGAAATGGAGTATGGAAATAACAAATGAAGTAAAAGCCAATAAAACGCCAAGGAATTGAAAGCAAGAAAACGCGATTTCTACCTTGCGTCCACAGCTATCTTTTAAGAAGGAAATTTCTATATCCAAAAAAGAAGCATTTGTATCGGTTCTTCTGTTGCGCCTGTGTTATGTGACCTATTTTTATCCGCGATTGAGAAACGCATTCAAGCCAATCTTTCTGACCTTCCTGTTTTAAAAGTGTTCAGGTACGTTGATGATTTCCTTATTATTTTTAGCAAAGGTCATGGAAGAGAATGCGACGTTGTCAAGGAAGTGCTGAGCATTTTTTCGCAGTACGGCGCCAATTTCACTTGGGAGTCACCTACGGATGGCCGTATTCAGATCTTAGATATTGAATTAGATTTCAGTAACCTTAATATCTGCTGGATGTACCATCCACGAACCAAAAAACGTCTGTTGCGCTTTGACAGCGCGCATTCTAAAGTTGTTAAGCGGGGTATCGTGTCTTCCTGTCTCCACGGAGCAGCTACAAAATCCTGCACGCACCGCAAGGCCGCCAGCATCCATGAGCAATCCAGGCGGCTGCAAGAGGCTGGATTCCCCGTAGACCTTATACTGGCAGTGTGTGAAAGCCTTTTGCAAAAGCTGAAAGCCTCCAAGGTTTCCTGTACTGAGCAGGGGAGTGAAGAGATCAAAAGCAAGACTCCTGTCCAGGTAATACCATATTATCATAGGTTTACACAATTTCAAGAAGCTGGCAGCGTGTTATAATGTACAAGTAGTTTTCTCTGCCCCTTGTAATATTTCTAAGGTCTGCACCAAGAAAACGGTAAAACGAGATGACTGCACGAAGAAACATCAAACGAAGTTTACGGAATGTAAGGCGAACGTTGTGTACAGAATTCCTATCAGTTGCGGGCGTCATTACATTGGGCAGGCAGGAAGATGCTTTAATGAGAGGGCGCGAGAACATAGATTATGCGTACGCAACAAATCAGGAAGCAACCTAGCTGACCATTGCAAAGCATGTGAAACAGAGCAAGAGAACGGATGCTATCCAAAAATAGATAAAACAGAATTCTTAACATCAGCTAATGTAAAAACAGAGCGTGAAGTCATGGAGGCGCATTTTATAAGAAAAACTGGGAAAACGTGCGTCAGCGCACCTTCGATTCAATTACTTTACAGTGAAGTTGAATTCCTTGACGGCTATCTGTAGGTGTGAACTATGTCTTAAGACTGCTTACCGTAAGCACCCTTTCTTGTTGTGAACCGGAATGGTCCCGCTTTTCCTTTGCGTTTTCTTGCTTTTAATTCCTTGGCGTTTTATTGGCTTTTACTTCATTTGTTATTTCCATATTTTATTTCTCATATTTGTATAACCCATCCCCCCCCCCCCCTCCCTCGTTGTTTTAGCGTGGAGCCCTCTACACTCGTGTTTTATACTTCTCATTAAGGCGGAAACTTGGGCTAGTTGGAAAGCGTTTGAAATCATATTTGCTAGCGCTTAGTGTTGAGACGCGGGACAAGAACACACGGGACAAGAACACAAATACACAGGACAGACGCTAGTCTTCAACTGCCGTTTATTCGGAAAACAATCAATATATTACATCTCAAAAATAGCTGAACTCACACATGCGCAGTTGCAACGCCACGCCTCAGGAACATGATTTATTTTTTTGACAGATTAACAGACGGGGTGCGACGCATTTTGAACCTTCACTATCAATGCACATAGCTTCAAAAATTTCACGTTCCGCTTGAGTTTTCATTGTACCTAGAAAGATTGTTTCTGGAAATATTGGTGTGCAAGGTACAGGGTCAGGGTCGCCAGGGTACCGTTCGATAAAACAGGATTTGCAGTGCGCAGCGATATTCCCCCCCGCCGATATGGATTCCGTTGCCAAGCGGTGCTCTCTCAGTCGTTGATTTATGCATCTTCCTGATTGCCCAATATACGCCTTGCCACAAGTGAGCGGGATTTTGTAGACAACACCGACTTTGCATGGAACGAACTTCTTTTGGTGGTTCGTAGTGGATACTGGCTTTCTTACCTCGCCGTTCACGAGCGGGCACAAGCGCACAAGTTTCCTCGGGTCAGTCAATACAAGATCGATGCCGCACTTCTTCGCCACCTTCTTTAGAAGGTGCGACATATTGTGCACATACGGCATAGCCACAAGTTGAGTGCGTCGTTGGGGATCTTCACGGTTTTGTTGCCTCCCAGATCTCACTTCTTTTAGCAGCTTTTCTGCAACAGATGTCAGAGTTTCATCCGGAAACCCGGCGTTCTCTAGGCGAAGCTTTTGCAGTGTCACACTTTCAGTGATGCAATGCTCGCACGACTTATGGAGAGCAGCGCGGAAGGCATTCATGGCAATACCCCTTTTCACAAGTTTAGAGTGCGCCGATTGATAACTGAGAATTTCTTTTTTTGTTCTCGGCTGATACATCCAGCAAACGCGTGCTTTTTCAAACCTAATGCATATATCAAGGAACTGTAGCCTATCCCAAACGACGATAGGCTACAGTTCCTTGATACATGCATTAGGTTTCGTGATATATGCATTAGCCGAAGTCTACAATGTATTACAATGGTGTACTTGCCTGGCCCGCTGCTCCTGGCATCAGTGCCGTCCTTGTTGTCTCGTCCAGTCCTTGTCTCCTTGCGCTGCTATTTATTTGTTCCTGACAGCTTCAGTGGTAAAATCTGCATAGCATTCCGCGTTGTCACGGCTTCATGTTGAAAAAGAAGCATATGCGAAACACAGATCTGGCTATAGAAATGCTACAAGCAGAAGCCAAGCAGCACCAACATGTTGAGCATGCATCCACAGAACGAATAATTTTCTGTGTTTATATTTATTTATTTACTTACTTATTTATTTTACCCTCAGGGCAAAGCATTACAGAGGGGAGTGGGTAATACTTAACACTGAAAATACAAACAACAGCAGAGAAGAATAAATTGTCAAAACATAGATAAGTTAGGATAAGTGATAAACACAATATATCATTCAACAGAAGCGGTAACAGCAGTCCGAAACAATACAGGGTCAGGAATTGTGGCGACTGAAGAAGGAAGGTGGTTCCAGTCATATGACGTGTGAGGAATAAATGAATCCTTGAATGTTTTAAGTTTGCATGTATAAATGCCTACCTTATGTATGTGATCTGTGCGGCGTGAATTATATGAAGGGGGAAGAAGAAACTCGCAGCGAATGGACTCATGATGAAATACTTTGTGAAAGAAACAGAAGCGTGCAATTTTGCGTCGTGATGCAAGTGAAGTTAGGCCCCATGTAGTTTTCATAGCCGTTACGCTTGACGTACGCCGGAAGTCAGACTAAAGCGCGCTGATTTGTGTTGTACCATTTCCAGTTGGTCGATCAAACTCTTAACACCAGGGTCCCAGACTGATGACGCATATTCTAGTTGTGAACGTACGAGTGTGGTATACAGCATAAGTTTGATGTTAGTTGGCGCTGCGTGAAAGTTACGTCTCAGATATCCCAGCATGCGATTAGCTTTGTTAGTGATGTGCTCAATGTGCGCATGCCAGCTAAGGTTAGACGTAATATGAATTCCGAGGTACTTATATTTTTTAACTGAATCAAGTAGCACACCATTAAGAGTATATACGGGAGGATCACTATTAACACGAGAAATGCACATAAGTTTGCACTTTTCAGCATTCAAAGTCATATTCCAAGTTTTGCACCATGTTGAGATAGTGTTAAGGTCAGATTGAATCATGTGCTTGTCGTTATCCTTTGTTATTTGCCGAAAGAGGACGGAGTCATCGGCAAAAAGTTGTAGAGAAGAAGAAAGATTGCTGGGTAAGTCGTTGATGAATATAAGAAAAAGCAGGGGACCCAAGTCGGTGCCTTGGGGAACCCCGGAAAGAACAGGGTGAACGGCGGAATTAACATTATTGACAGCAACAAATTGCATTCGATGAGGAAGGAAAACTTCGAGCCATTTTAAAATGTTAGTGTCTAAACCTACCATGCGCAGTTTTAGTAACAAAAGATGATAGGAAACCTTATCAAATGCCTTCGCGAAATCTAGGAAGATGCAGTCGGCGATCGAGTGACGGTTTAAAATTGCGTGAAGTTTGTGTGTGAATAAGAGTAGCTGTGTTTCGCATGAATAGGACTTCCTAAAACCGTGCTGAGATGGATGAAAAAACGAGTTTGATTCATAGAAAGTGACAATATGTGAAAAGAGTATGTGCTCCAAGATTTTACATGGGATGCTGGTAATAGATATGGGCCGGTAGTTAAGAGGCGAGTGTTTATTACCAGATTTATACACAGGGACCACCTTACCAATCTTCCAATCAGCCGGTAGTTCACCTTTCTCCAATGATTGCTGGAATATTATAGTTAAGGCGAGCGATGAATACATTTTCGTACTTTTCAGGAACTTTGTAGTAATGCAATCAACACCAGCACTGGAGGATATCTTAAGTTTGTCAATTATTTTAACTATACTATCAGGATGAATGACCACAGGGTACATTGGGAGGAAGTTGTTATGATCCAGTTGGGGGAAATCCGTAGTTACACCACTTGAAAAAAGCTCAAAAACACATCATTCAATACATTTGCACAGTTAGTATCTGATATAGGTTCGTCACTTCAATTCGTTAGTATTATTCTAGATGTTTCAGAAGGGTTAATGACGCTCCGAAATTTTCTTGGGTTATTGAGCAACATACTCGGCAGAGTGCTATTCAAGTAGTTTGCTTTAGCGTTCTTTACCGCAGAATTGTAAGTGCAAGCTGCAGAGCGATAACGGGACCAATGATGTTCAGTGCGTGATTTTTTAGCTGATCGGAAAAAGCGTTTCTTAAGGTTAGACAAGCGCTTAAGATGTGTGTTATGCCATGGCGCATGCAGGTGATAAGATATTACGCGAGTAGGTATGAAGCGGCTGGTGAGATCTAAGACTTTGTTCTTGAATAAAAGCCACTTTGCGTTCACTGATCGCGAGTCGAATTCGTCAAAAAAGGTGGCCGGGAAAGAACCTAGTTCATTATTAATTTTGTTGAAGTCAGCGCTGTGATACATGCGTATTATTTTAGTGTTACTCGGAGTTTTTTGTATAGGAATGTTCACAGAAAAATTGAGCAACGAATGGTCGCTTAACTGGGGCATGTAGGTTATTTCTGAACACAGTTCTGGGCGTGTTGTTAGTACAAGGTCTAATGTACTTGCTGTAACTTCAGTAATTCTTGTAGGCTGAGTAACAATTTGGATAAGATTAAACAGTGAGCATAAATTAGTGAATTCCTTGCATAGTGTCGAAGATGAGGATGGTTGCACCGAGGACCAGTCGATGCCCGGAAAGTTAAAATCACCCAACAGAAAGATAGATGACGAAGGGTAACGTGTTACGATGACATTAATGGTATCATGAAGCTCTGCAAGAAATGTAGGAGCTGCGGCTCTTTGCATTCACACCTGGAACAAACTTCTTCACCTTTAGAGGAGAGAGTGTCCATGGAGGAAAGGCCAGAGGTAGTAGTTTCTGTGGCTGATTAATAGTAGGGATGGGCGGGCGCTGCACTGCCTGGCCAAAGCTAGAGTTGCTGTAAGTTAGGTGAACACGGTGCAGGAAGTGCTTCTCCCCTTGAAGAACATGGCGGAGATGGGTACGCATAGTTTCCTGGGCGGCAATCACCTCTAGTGGGAGACATCCTGCCTCCGCTACTCTTCCTGATGCCGAGGAACCCTTTGGGAGGCCCAGGCATATTCGCAGGCAGTTCTTCCGTGCGGCAGCGAGAGACTTATTGCTTGATGTAGATAATGTTTGAAACACTGGTAGACAGTAGCGCAAGGTTCCTTCAACGTAGGCTTTTTCAAGCAGAAGCATTGATCGGCAGTTGCTACCCCACCTTGTTCCCGCCATGAACCTAAACACTTGCGATGCTGCAGTGATCCTCTCGCGGAGTTTTTTTATCTGAGGTGTCCATGACAGATTATAGTCGATTACAACACCCAGGAATCGCTGAGATCGTACATATGGTAGCGATCGTCCGCCTAGGAGCAGCGGATATCGGGTCATCGTTTTTCTTGTAAACGCCATTGCAGCACTCTTTTCTGGCGAGACGCGAAGACCTCTGGAAGCCAGGTACATCGAAATGTGCAACAGCGATCTCTGTAGACGTTGCTGGGTGATATAGCGCGAGCGTGATGCGGTCCAGATGCAGATATCATCAGCACAAATTGTTATACGGACCCATCGCGGAAGGTTTCTTCTTATGTGTATAAGGGCAATATTGAACAGGAGAGGGCTGAGCACCGCTCCCTGTGGTACGCGCCTCTCTACTGCGTGAAAGTGTGTTTGACCGTTTGGAGTGGTCATAAAAATTTGCCGTTCTTTTTAATAATGCCCAATCCACTTGTACAGCTTTCCCCCAAGGCCAAGACGGGCAAAGGCTGCGAGAATTGCATTGTGAAAGACAGAGTCAAAGGCGGCCTTGATGTCTAGGAAAACGGCTGTCGGGATGTACCCAGCATGAAGGTACTTCTCAATTGATGAGACGAGGGAGATGATATTGTCAGTCGCAGACCTGTTTTGACGGAACCCGTTCATTTCTTGGGGGAACTCATGCCACAGGCAGCGCTTCCGCAAACTACTCTCGCCTACTTAAAGGAGGAATATAGGCGGCACACCCATATCTTCAACGATGGTTCAACTACTAAAGAAACCTCTTCATGTGGCCTTTATGTGCCCTCAACAGGCCATGCCCTTTCTTACCGGCTGCAGCGGAGGACATCCTCCACGACAGCTGAGCTTCACGGCATAAAGGAAGCTGTTTCTTACATCCTGCGCCGAACCGCCGACCGTTGGGTTATCTTCACCGATTGGAATGCATCTCTCCAGATCCTGGCCAACCTGCTGAAGAAAACGAATCACCAGCCAGTTTCCCTGGACATCGAATATCTACATCATTTAGCTATTGCCGCAGGCCACTGCATAACATTTCAGTGGGTACCTGCTCACTGTGGCATTCAGGCTAATGAAAAAGCAGATGAAGCGGCCAGTAAGGGCCATCAACATCGGAGATACATTAGAACTTTTTTTACGAAATCTGATGCGTCCCAGATGGCCAAAAGTTTTGCTTCCGAAGAAATGTATCGGCTTTGGAGTTTGCCGACACATCAGTACCAATTACTTCTCTCAATCGACCCACATCTTAGATCAAGACTCTCATCCAGAGTTCCTCGACATCTGGAAACACTTTATCATCGACTTCGTCTGAATTCTGCATATACAAACGGCTTACGATACCGTTTTAGACAAATGGACCGTCCGCACTGTGACAACTGTGCCGTGATAGAAACTGTGGAGCATATCTTGCTTGAGTGCCCTGCATATGCTACCGAGCGTGCGTACTATGAATATTGCATGAAGAAGCTCTGCTCAGTGCCCCTTACAATGAACAAAGTTTTAGGTCCCTTAGCCTGCCTTAGGAAACAGAGACTTGCATTGAACTTTATAGTCACATATTTAAAAGACATTGGACATCTCGATAAGCTTTAAATTCACTTGCACGTTTCCTTCATGCATTCTTCATGCAGTGAACTTCGTCAGCCCTTTGATGGACTATGCACTCCATCATTCCATAGGTTACATCAATACTCGCCATTGCATCCTTAGTACCCATTTCATCGCCGCATTTTATCTTCGTTTTTTTTTTACCTCTTCCACTCTGCTCTCCTTCTGTCTTTATCTCCCAAATTCCCCTCCCTACGCAGAGTAGCATGCAAGTGATTTTTAAACGCCGGCTAAATTCTCTCCTCTTCATTAAAGAGTCTCTCTCTCTCTCTCTCTCTCTGTAGGAGCTGCATTAGGCGGTCGATAGCATGCGCCTAAAATTATTTTGCGGTAGCCTAGTTGAACAGATACCCATATAATTTCGATGCATGATGTTATGGGAAGAGAATATGACTTTTTTTACTGACTGCTATTAGTACGCCAACACTTTGCCGATCTTTCTTGTCACAGCGACAGGATATGCTCCAACGATATGCTCCAGATCCAAGCTTCCTTTTGGAGTGAGTGGCTTCCGCTCGGTAAGCAATATTTCATTCGATGGTGAATCTCATTACAAAAAAAAATGAAAATTAGCGGACTACGTTGAAGATATCTGCTATCCGAAAAAAAAACTAAAAGGTCCACTCTGCTATCTTTGTATAGAACTATGGAAGCATAATGGGTCGTGATTAAAGCAAATGTCTTTGATATCACCCGAACGAGATATCCACCGGATAATACGACAGGATATCTATAACATGAGCTGAGTACGGACATCCGTTAAAAGTATTAAAAGGTGTTTGGATATTTGGCTCCGATTCTGATATCCATGGGATGTGGTGTTTTCACCAAGTTGAAAGGGCAGTACCATCCTGTTTTGTTTCCTCCGGCGCTTTTGCCTCCGCAACGCGCATGCAGCAGCGCGAGATGGAATGTTGCTGACAGTCGGAGACTAACTCGGCCCATGCATAATGGGGCTAATCAAATAGCAGTAGAAAGGTAACCGAAATCTGGGAGGCTGCTCAGGCGCAAGGGCACACCTCACTTATCGACCGTGAAAAACCTACGCGTATTGGTAACAGTGCAACCAAAGGACACGTTCCCCGACCTTGATTTTGCAAAAAATATCCCCGATGTGACATGGCAGAATCTCAACGTCACCAAAGGAAGCGATCACTATGTGCTGTGTACCACATTCCAAGCGACGCATTGCAGAATGCGTCACCGGGAAGTGAAGCACGCGAATTGGGACACCTTCAGATATGTCCGCTCGCAAATACCGACGAAGGGGATGGTAAATTTAAGACAGTGGCCGGAGCGTCTGCGTCAAGACGCCGCCAACACCTCGAAAACTGTGACGCAGGAGGAAAGCGGCCCCATTCCGGACGCTAAGCTAGTACACATGATGGACGCACAACGCAGTATACACGCTCGATGGCGTAAAATTAAGCATAACCGGCGCTTAAAAACTCGACAAGCCCGATTTGAAAAGGATATCGGGGCACACATGTGGGAGCTTGGCCGAAAGCAGTGGCATCAGACATGCGACTGCCATAATGAGCAACTGGGCAATAAGAGCACATGGTTTCTGCTCAAGCATTTACTCGATGCTACGAAAACTAAGACTGACACTCAAAAGACCCTACAGAGGATCGCGCAAGCTTTCCAGGGCAGCCATGAAGAGCTCATGATCACATTAAAAAAATCAGCACGTAAACACTACCCAGGATATACCCAAGCCAGATGGGTATCCAGCGTCGGATAATGCTCACATGAATAGGGTTTTTACCGTATCGGAGGTCACAACTGCTCTTAATAAAATTAACACCACCACAGCAGCCGGGGAGGATCGCATCACCAATAAGATGTTCCGCAACTTAGAGGGCAAATCAGTAGATGCCCTTACGGACCTCTTCAACAGGTATTGGAGAGAAGGCAGCATCTCCGACGAATGGAAACACGCTAAAATTATTTTCATTCATAAACCGGGAAAAAGACTCGGGATTGGGAACCTCGGCCCAATTTCGCTTAATTCATGTCTAGGAAAGGTGATGGAGCATATTGTATCAAACAGGCTCCAAATGCAAGCCGACGCAGAAGACATTCCCCCGTCCGTCATTGGGTTTCGAGCAGGCCTCTGGACTCAGGACATCATGTGGCAGCTAAAACAAAACATCCTAGATGCAAATCGCATAAGAGCCACGCCTATCATTTGGGGACTCGATGTTAGTAAGGCCTCTGACAATGTCACAAGCTTCCATCCTCTCTCACCTGTCACCTGACATACTATTATATCGCCACCTTTCTGAACGAGCGCACGGCTACGCTGCATTTCGGGGACAAAAGTAGCAACAAAATTACACTAGGCACCAGAGGAACACCGCAAGTGGCTGTACTTTCACCGTTTCTCATCAACCTTACTTTGAGTGACCTCCTGCGTCTAGATGCTATCCCACATATACACCATTCTATATGCGCCGACATCACCATATGAACCAACTCCAGATGCGATGGAGAGATTTGACAATCCAAACTTTATTTTATTTTACAAATGTGCATACAGTCTTTAGGATGAGCCACAGGCCAAAAGCTAAAGAAAATAGCTTGAAAATGCCTGTGGCTCATCTAAGAGCCATTACAAAATAACAAAATAAACACATGCATACAACGGTGGCAGATCGCATACGAGCACACTGTAGAAAGAATTTATAATATTTACGATTGAACTCATGGGTACACAGGGAACGGCCTTGCGTGTTCACCGGCTAAATCTGAACAAACAAGCCTCACAGGCAGCACCCGACCCTTGGGAACCTATCGAGTTGCACATTTACAACCATCCAATACCCCTGGTAGCCACGGTCAGGGTTCTTGGCATGTGTATTATTTATTATTTATTTATTTATTTACAGGATACTGCCGGCCTCAGTTTGAGGCCTTAGGCAGGAGTGGGCATATCAATAATACACCAGAAAACTAACATAACAACAAAAAAAACAAAAAAAAACATCGCAAGAATTTAAGTGAGAAGAAGAGACGAAATCCAGCAGTAATAATAGTAACGAAAAGTAAAGCGCGACAAAAACAACAAGGCGTGTACACAGCAGCATGACACAACCACGCATGCTCAGTCACTTGAGCAAGAAACGAAATGTACAAACAATGAAAACAATCATGCATATGAGGCACTCAAGGCATTGCGCATAACGACACGATGGTAATTCTATTTTGCTTCAATACTGTTAAGCATGCCGCAGAATGACTGGACCGTAGGGCATTCCACTGTACTCGCATTCCACTGTATTAGAAGAATACTCTCAACACGGAAGGGATCCGCCGCCTACGCGTCACGGCGCACCAGACACGCGGGCTGGTGAGGCGCATTGCCATTCGTCGCAGGGGCATGAGAAAAGCCTACCAATGCAGGATCATGCAACCATTCTTGATAAGTCGAATCACGTACGCCTGACCGTACTAGCATCTGCGTTGCAGGGACGAATACGCTCTCAATAGCATCATTATAACAGCATACAAGGCGGCCCTTGGCCTGCCGGCATACGCCATCTGAGGTCAACTGATGTAGTTAGCACGCTGGCTGATCTAATAGAAGCCCATATGATGGCACAAGTTACCCGCTTGTCGCGACAGCTGCAGGACGCGTAATTCTCCACAAACTCCCCATCCACCCTGCTGAGGAGGTATGTCAAACATGAGATTTATCATTCGACATTACCAGTAGACTAGTTGCTAAACCAGTAGCGAAGAATATGGTGTCAGACAAACACGACGCCCGCAGGAAGGCAAGAGCGCAGGCCCTTGTGAAACAGTACGAAAACTAACCACGAGCAGTGTCGCGGACGCATATCAACACATAAAAGGCGGAACATACGTGGCATGCATGGCCACTCCAAAGTCAGCCCCCGTTATCGCCACAACCTTTCACACTGCTCAATACGCGAGACTGAGGAAGTAGCTCTCGCACTGGCCACCGCGGATCCCCGCACCAAAACTATTTTAAGCGACTCTAAGAGCGCCTTGCAAAGTTTCGCCAAAAATTCGGTAAGCGCGCTCGCAATGCGAATTCTGCGCAACCTGGCTCTAAATCACAACATCAACCTCGTATGGGTTTCGGCTCACGCGGGTAACTCTGGAAACGAGGGGGTCGACCGTCTAGTTCAAGGTTTAACTAACCGGAGGACGGGATACTTCTCGGGAGCGGAAGCCCCCGCCGAGGCACCTCGCTCGTACGTGGAGGTTACACACTCTTATCGCGAACAAAGATGCACGTATCCCGCCCCTCACCCCGACCCAGACAGGGCGCAAGCCACGACATTCTGACGCCTACAAAAAAAAAAGGTAATTCTTAACCCCTACCGATTATGCCTAATCACTAACAGTGAATATGACCCTGCATGTCCGCACTCTGGTGACAAAACGCACGCTACCAAAGACCATATTTTATGGGAATGTGCTAGGAAACCCCCTCCGACGACACTTTTGCCAGCTCCCTCAGCAGTGAACTGGGGCCGGCTATTGACCACGTCGAGAAACACAACCCCACAAGCCCTTATCAAGCGAGGTCAAGAGGTCGCCCCCGACTGGAGGCCGAAGTGTACTCACCCCAGCACCAACTAATCCCTTCCCCTTTTTGTGGCAGTAAAGTAGTAACCTACAAGGTATTTACTAAGGTAATCGCTAATAGAGTCAGGACAACCTTGGACTTTAGTCAACCCAATGATCAGGCAGGCTTTCGTAGAGGATACTCGACAATAGATCACATTCACACTATCAATCAGGTGATAGAGAAATGCGCAGAATATAACCAACCCCTATATATAGCCTTCATCGATTACGAGAAAGCATTTGACTGAGGGCAAACCTCGGCTGTCATGCAGGCATTGCGGAATCAGGGTGTAGAAGAGTGCTATGTGAAAATATTGGAAGATATTTATAACGATTGCACAGCTACTATAGTTCTCCATAAAGTCAGCAATAAAATTCCAATACGGAAAGGTGTCAGGCAGGGAGACACGATCTCGCCAATGCTCTTCACTGCCTTCTTACAGGAGGTATTCCAGGGACTGGAATGGGAACAGTTGGGGATAAGAGTTAATGGAGAATACCTCAGTAATTTGCAATTCACTAATGACATTGCTTTGCTAAGCCACTCAGGACAAGAACTGCAAACCATGATCAATCAGTTAGACAGGCAGAGCAGAACGGTGGGGCTAAGAATTAACATGCAGAAAACCAAAGTAATGTTCAACAGCCTAGCAACAGAACAGCAGTTCGCCATTGGTAGCGAGGTGCTGGAAGTAGTAAGAGAATATGCCTACTTAGGGCAGATAGTGACCGAAGATCCGCATCATGAGAGGGAAATAACTAGAAGAATAAGAATGGGGTGGAGCGCATTTGCCAGGTTCTCTCAGATCATCAATGGTAGCTTACCAATATCCCTGAAGAGAAAAGTATACAACAGCTGTATCCTACCGGTATTCACCTATGGGGCAGAAACGTGGAGGCTAACAAAAAGGGTTCAGCTTAAGTTAAGAACAACGCAGCGAGCTATGGATAGAAAAATGATAGGTGTAACGTTAAGAGATCGAAAGCGAGCGGAGTGGTTGAGGGAACAAACGCGGGTTAATGATATCTTAGTTGAAATCAAGAGGAAGAAATGGGCTTGGGCAGGGCATGTAATGCGAAGGCAAGATAACCGCTGGTCCTTAAGGGTAACGGAGTAGGTTCCAAGAGAAAGCAAACGTAGCAGGGGACGGCAGAAAGCTGGGTGGGCGGATGAGATTAAGTTTGCGGGGATACAGTGGCGGCAACTGACAAAGGACAGGGTTAATTGGAGAGACATGGTAGAAGCCTTTGCCCTGCAGTGGGTGTAGTCAGGCTGATGATGATGATGATGATGAAAGTAGTAACCACCACCACCATGTTTTCGCTTCATTTGTGCTGCAAAATTTTCCACACTAATTCTAGGAGATAAAGGTGCAGAAAATGCGAAAGGGCCACAGAAAGATGGCCCCGGGCGTCGGGAAATAACCCGTCATTGCGTCCCTCCCAATTCAGCTTGCCACTCGCTCTAAGAAGTCATCTTTCACGCGCAGGGGCTCACTGAGCCTGTGTGAAGGTGGCTTAAAGTCATCTCTACAGAGAAATGAAAATTCAAGCTAGCTACGGCAAACACGACAGTAACTTTGCGCAATATTCATTGCCGCGGTCTGATAGGACGACATCGTGAGTTCCAAAAGGAAAAGTAATGCGTACAGTCACCCACAGACTGAACACTAATAACGGAATGCGTGGCCCGGACTGCCGTCAGCGCCCCGAAGAGATAGTCATCGGTGCGGGATAATGCTCCCTGTATGTTTACTGTGGCTGACGACAGCTGGTGCGCAGCTCGCTTTGACTGCTTTTTCAATTCTGCCTGATCGCCGCGTAGACAGCGCATTCGTCACGGGGGGCGTTTCTGCGGTTTTTGATCGCCGACGCGGCCTCCACGGCCCCGCAACGCTCTTTGCAGTTTTCTTTCCGCCGTTCCAAATATTGCGCGCTATGATGCCGCGGTTCGCACCAGCTATCGTCCGCCACCGTAAACATACCGACAGCATTATCTCTCAACCGATTATTATCACCTCTTGCCGCTGACATCAGACCAGGCCATGCGTTCCGTCATTGGCATTAAATCTGTGGGCGGCTCTACCGCGCGACTAATGCGCCCGCAGCTTTTCAAATCTGAGCCGCAGAGCGAGATCCGACTACACGACTGCGCGCGCGCTCCCTCGAGCTGCTTACGCCTGCAGTCATAAACAGCACACGGAAGTCAACACTAACAAAATGAAGACCGTGCTTCATAGGGAGGCTTACACGCTGAATAAATACGGTACCTCTACGGAGAGGACTTTGAACCCCGAAAAATGAGAAAGCGGTTTAGTAACGGTCAGGACACGAACCATTACTACGAGGCGTGAACCTCACTTGATTAGCCGCGTGCTTAAAAAATAAAATACAGCATATAACGCTGGTAATGACTGCCCCAAAGGTAAATGAAGCGCAGGAACCGTAATTTTGTAGTGAAAACACAGTTCCGCGAGCGCTCAGTTGGTTTACAACGGAGTAGCCGTCAACAAGGTTGTGGGTGAAGACGTACTTTTTCTCGAAGCGGCGGGAGAACAGCTGCTTTTATTTTTCGAACGCTGCATAAGAATGAAATAGCCTATGGGCCAGAAACATCGGCTTACCACATCTGGACTTCAGCTGAGCGTCCTCCTCGCGAAGCTCCTCAGCAGTCGTCGTGCCCGCGCTACGCAAACACCGACTTTGTACTGGCTTAACGAGCGGATGCGACTGGAGCGGGATGCTGGGCGTCGAAAGAGAAGTTTATTTTTTTCGAAAGCAACAGAAATACAAAACTCAACTGTTGAACTCAAAGGTCTGATCATTAAAGCACATGCGCAGTGCCACTGCACTGAGCACGTCAGTAGGGCAGTAATGAGGCCGACACTCGACGCCCGCGCAGGGCGATGAAGTACTACGTACGTCGACCACTTGCGGAAAAACTCAGCCTCGCTCATTGACAGTGCGTCCACGCATGCTTGCTCAAAGAGGCGCATGCGGAGGCGCTGCAAAATCGGAAACATCGCTCTTTGCGGACGGCCATTTAACGAAGCCACTCCGCGCTGCCGCCACAAAACGAACATGCCGACACACAAGAGCATATTTGCAAACAGTTCGCGTGAACTAGTGCGCGCTTCCAGGCGGGTTGCAAACATCCTTGACACTATTATCCAAAAGGTGCGCGCCACTACACAGTCGAACATTGCGTGCCGCAATGTTTCTAAGAGACCGCATTGCGGGCATCGGACAGAGGGAGCCACGCCCCACGCCGCAAGGCGGTCTCTTGTGGGCAGGACCCGCCAGCCTCGCAACCAGCCGAAGTCCCTGATATATCTGCAGGAAGTGCAGCTGAGGTCAGCTGGCGCAAGCGCGCCCGTCTCGTTTTCTGGAGTTGTTCGCGGGTGAGCTCTGTTACCGTTAGTGCGTGCTGGCACTAACGCTGGGCGGACGATGTCTCATGGATGAGTAACGCGCAAAATGCTTGAGGGGCGTTATTGAAGTGAACGCAAGTAATCACGGGAAAATAGTCTGCCAGCTACTTCCGGTTCCAATTTTCGTCCACTCACTACAGTCGCCGCGCGTGATGGCATCGTTTATTCACTCATTTATTTGTGCTGTGACATGGTTCACTGTACATCATCGTAAGATCAGCGCGCGCTGCATATGTGCCTGTCCTGAACGCAGAAAGCGACAATCCCGAAAGATAAGCGTGTTCTGTCGTGGCTTTGCAACCCACAATCGCTCCCGCTCAAAGCGGTGATGTTGATCAGGTTGCGTCTCCTCTGTGCAGCTTCCGATATCGACAAATCGTGCGGGAAGTGCTCGAACGCTCACACTGACTCGCGCGAAATGGGGATGTCGCATCGGGAATGCTTTCAAACATCCGTACTCGGCAACTGCCAGCGTCATTGTGACGTGTCCGGGGAGCATGCCAGTGGAGCGGGTGGTCCGGGTGCACACGTCACGCCCGGCGGCAATTATGAGCGCACTCAAGGGAGCAAAAACAGATGGCTCACTGAAACGCTGACAAGAAGCACTGCGCATGACTTTTACAAGAGAGGCAGACCCCCGTCTCTCTTCCCGTGTCTACTTGAGCCACCAGCGCACTAGAGGAGCCGGGAGGAAGGCCAGAGATAGGTGGGCGTTCAGGACACGCACATACTCCGCACGCGCTGATCTTACGATGCTGTACAATGAACCATGTCACAGCACAAATAAATGAGTGAATAAACGATGCCGTCACGCGCGGCGACTGTAGTGAGTGGGCGAAAATTGGAACCGGAAGTAGCTGGCAGACAATTTTCCCGTGATTACTTGCGTTCACTGCAATAACGTCCCTCAACCATTTCGCGCGTTACTCATTCATGAGACATCGTCCGCCTAGCGTCCCGCTCCAATCGCCATCCCCTCGTCAAGCCAGTACAAAGTCGGTGTTCGCGCAGCGCGGGCACGAAGAGGAGCTTCGCGAGGAGGACGCTCAGCTCAAGTCCAGATGTGGTAAGCCGATGGTTCTGTCCAATACACTATTTCATTCTTATGCAGTGTTCTGAAGACAAAAGTAGCTGTTCTCCCACAACTTCGAGATTATGTACGTTTGCACCCACAACTTTGTTGACGGCTACCTCGTTGTAAACAAACTGAACGCGCGTGGAACTGCCATTTCACTACAAAATTACTGTTCCTGCGCTTCAATCACCTTTGGGGCAGTCATTACCAGCGGTATAAGCTGTATTTTATTTCCTAAGCACGCGGCTAATCAAGTAAGGTTCACGCCTCGTATTAATGGCTCGTGTCCTGACCGTTACTAAACCGCTTTCTCATTTTTCGGGGTTCAAAGTCCTCTCCGTAGAAATACTGTATTTCTCAGCGTGTAAGACGCCCTAAGAACCCCAGATTTCATTGTGTTAGTGTTGACTTCCGTGTGCTGTTTACGACTGCAGTCGTAAGCAGCTCGAGGGAGCGTGCGCCGTCGTGCAGTCGGATGTCGCACTCCGGCTCAGATTCGAAAAGCCGCGGGCGTATTGGTCGCGTGGTAGAGCCGCTCACAGACTTAACGCGAATGACGGAACGCATGGCCTGGTCTGAAGTCAGCGGCTCGGAGTGATAGTAATCTGGTGCGAGATAATACTGTCGGTAAGTTTACTGTGGCTGACGATAGCTGGTGCGAAGCGCGGCAGCATAGCGCGCAATTTTTGGTACCGGCGAAGAGCAAACTGCAAAGAGCGTTGCGGGTCGTGGAGGCCGTGTCGGCGAGCAAAAACGGCAGAAACGCCCGCGTGACGAACGCGCTGTCCTCGCGGCGATCAGGCAGAATCGAAAAAGCAGTCAAAGCGAGCTGCGCACCAGCTGACGTCAGCCACCGCGAACATACAGAGAGCATTATCCCGCACCGATGACTAACTCTTCGGGGCGCCGACGGCAGTCCGGACCACGCGTTCCGTAATTCGTGTTAGGTCTGTGGTTGACTGTACGTATAGCTTTTGCGGTTTGAACTCACGACCTCGAAAATTGGACCGCGGAAATCAATCTTGCGCAAAGTTACTGTCGTGTTTGCCGTAGCTGCCTCGAATTTTCAGTTGTCGGTAGAGATGACTTTAAGCCGGCTTCACGCAGGCTCAGTGAGCCCCTGCGCGTGAAAGATGACTTCTTAGAGCGAGTGGCAAGCTGAAGTAGGAGGGATGCAATCTTTCTGTGGGAAAACTTGGCCCTTTCAGATTTTCTGCATCTTCATCACCTAAATTAGTATAGAAAAATTCGCAGCACAAATGAAGCGCAAACGTGGGGGGGTTACAACTTTACTGCCACAAAAGGGAAGGGATTAGTTGCTGCTGGAGCCAGTACAGGTTGGCCTCCAGTCGGGGGCGACCTCTTGACCTTGCGTGATGAGGGCTAGTGGGGTTGTTTTTCTTGAACTGACCGAGAACCTGCCCCCATTCGTCTGCTGAGGGAGCTGGCAAAAGTGTCGTCGGATGGGGTTTGCTAGCGAATTTTCATAAAATATGGTCTTGGGTAGTGTGCATCCCGTCACCGCAGTGCGTACATACAGGATCATATTCACCGTTAGTGATTAGACATAATCGGTAGGGGCTAAGAATTACTTTTTTTAGGCGTCTGAATGTCGGGGCTTGCGCCCTGTCCAGGTCAGGGTGAGGGGCGGGGTACGTGCATCCTTGCTCGCGATAAGAGTCTGTAACCTCCGCGTACGAACAAGGCGCCTCGGCGGGGGCGTCCGTTCCCGAGATGTATCCCTTCCTCCGGTTGGTTAAACCTTGGGCTAGACAGTCGACTGTCTCTTTTCCGGAGTTAACCGCGTGAGCCGCAACCCATACGAGATTGATGTCGTGATTTAGAGTCCGGTTGCACAGAATTCGCATTGCGAGCGCGCTTAATTGTTTTTGGCGAAATTTTAAAAGGCGCCCTTAGAGCCGCTTAGCATCGTTTTGGTGCCGGGATCCGCGATGGCCAGTGCGAGAGCTACTTCCTGTCTCGCGTATAGAGCAAGCGTGAAAGGTTGTGGCGATCACGAGGCCGGGCTTTGGAGTGGCCATACATGCCACGTATGTTCAGCTTGTGGTTCGTTCTCGTACTGTTTCACAAGGGCCTGCGCCCCTGCTTTCCTGCGGGCGTCGTGTTTGTCTGGCACCATGTTCTTCGCTACTGCTTTAACAACTAGTTTTTTGGTAATGTCGACAGATAAATGTGATGTTGCACATACCTCCTAAGCAGGGTAGATGTGGAGTTTGTCGTGAACTACGTATTCCGCAGCAGTGCGCGAAATGCGGGTCATTTGTGCCATCTTATGGAGCTTCTCGAGCTTATGGAGCGAGCGTGTGAAAATATTTCCCAACTGCAGCACTTGATCTGAGTTGGCGCATGCCGGCAGGCCAAGGGCCGCGATGTATGCCGTTATAATGATGCTATTATGAGCGTATTCGTCCCTGTAACGCAGGTGCTAGTAAGGTCAGGCGTACGTGATTCGACTTATTATGAATGATTGCATGATCCGGCACAAGTTGGCTTTTTTCATGCCCCTGTGACGGACGGCAATGCGCCTCACCAGCCCGCGTATCTGGTGCGCCGTTACGCGTAGAGGGTGGATCCCTTCCGTGTTGAGAGCATTCTTCTTAATACACATGCCAAGAACCCCGATCGTGGCTACCGGGGGTATTGGATGGTTGTCAATGTGCAACTCGATAGGTTCCCGAGGGTCGGGTGCTGCCGGTGAGGCTAGTTTTTTCCTGCTAACGAAGTGTTCGGATTTAGCCGGTGAACACGCAAGGCCGTTCCCCAGCACGAAAGAGTGTACCGTGTAGATAGCTCGGTGTAATGACTCTGCAATCTCTCCATCGGATCTGGAGTTGGTTCATATGGTGAGGCCGGCGCATATAGAATGATGTTTATGTGGGATACCATCTAGCAGACGTGAGATGCCACTCATTGTAAGGTTTATGAGAAACGGGGAAAGTGCAGCGCCCTGCGGGGTTCCTCTGGTGCCGAGTATAATTTTGTTGCTACTTTTGTCCCCGATGTGCAGCGTAGCCGTGCGCTGGTTCAGAAAGGTGGCGATATAATCGTATGTCCGTTTGCCTACGCTCATCAGTGACAGGCAAGAGACGATGGACGCGTGCGACACATTGTCAAAGGCCTTACCCACATCGAGCCCCAGGATGATACGCGTTGCTCTTATGCGATTTAGATGTAGAATGTCTTGTTGTAGCTGCCACGTGATGTCTTCAGTCCACAGGCCTGCTCGAAACCCAATCACGAACGGGGGAAACTTGTCTTCTGCGCCTGCGTGCATTTGGAGCCTGTTTAAGACAATATGCCCCATTATCTTTCTTTGACATGTTGTTAGCGAATCGGACGGAGGCTCCCAATCCCGAGTCTTTTACCCGGTTTATGAATGAAAATGATTTAAGGGTGCTTCCATTCGTCGGGGTTGCTGCCTTCTGTCCAATATCTGTTGAAGAGGTCCGTAAGGTCCACTACTGATTTGCCCTCTAAGTTGCGGAACATCTTATTGGTGATGCGATCCTCCCCGGCTGCTGTGGTGGTGTTAATTTTATTAAGAGCAGTTCTGACCTCCGATACGGTAAAAACCTTATCGATGTGAGCATTATCCGACGCTGGATACCCATCTGGCTTGGGTATATCCTGGGTAGTGTTTACGTGCTGATTTTTTTAATGTGATCATGAGCTCTTCATGGCTGCCCTGGAAAGCTTGCGCGATCCTCTGTAGGGTCTTTTCAGTGTCGATCTTAGTTTTCGTAGCATCGAGTAGATGCTTGAGCAGAAACCATCGCCGCCGCGGTGGCTCAGTGGCTATGGTGCTCGGCTGCTGACCCGAAAGACGCGGGTTCGATCCCGGCCGCGGCGGCTGGAATTTCTTTGGAGGAGAAATTCTAGAGGCCCGTGTACTGTGCGATGTCAGTGCACGTTAAAGAACCCCAGGTGGTCGAAATTTCCGGAGCCCTTCACTACGGCGTCTCTCATAGCCTCAGTCGCTTTGGGACGCTAAACCCCATAAACTAAACTAACTAACTAACTAGCTTGAGCAGAAACCATGTGTTCTTATTGCCCAGTTGCTCATTATGGCAGTCGCATGTCTGATGCCACTGCTTTCGGCCAAGCTCCCACATGTGTGCCCCGATATCCTTTTCAAATCGGGCTTGTCGAGTTTTTAAGCGCCGGTTATGCTTAATTTTTCGCCATCGAGCGTGTATACTGCGTTGTGCTTCCATCGTGTGTACTAGCTTAGCATCCGGAATGCGACCGTTTTCTTCCTGCGTCAGTTTTCGAGGTGTCGGCGGCATCTTGAAGCAGACGCTCCGTCGACTGTCGTAAATCTACTACCCCCTCCGTCGGTCTTTGCGAGCGGACGTACCTGATGGCGTCCCAATTCGTGTGCTTCACTCCCCGGTGACGCATTCTGCAATGCGTCGCTTGGAAAGTGGTACACAGCAGATAGTGGTCGCTTCCTGTGGTGATGTTGATATTCTCCCATGTAACATCGGCGATATTTTTTGCAAAGGCAATATCGGGGCACGTGTCCTTTGGTTACACTGTTACCAATCCGCGTAGGTTTTTCAGGGTCGATGAGTGAGGTGTGCCCTTGCGGCTAAGCAGTCTCCCAGATTTCAGTTACCTTTCTACTGCTACTTGGGTAGCCCCATTCTGCATGGGGCGCGTTAAAGTTTCCGACTGTCAGCAACATTCCATCTCGCGCTGCTGCACGCGCGTTGCGGAGGCAAAAGAGCCGGAGCAAACACAACGCAATGGTACTGCACTTTCAACTTAGTAAAAACACCACATCCCGTGGATATTAGAATCGGAGCCAAATATCCAAACGCGTTTTAATACTTGTGAGGGATGTCGGTAATAAGCTCTTGTTAGAGATGTCCTGTTGTGTTATCCGGTGGATATCCCGTTCGGGTGATATCAGACATTTGCTTTAATCACGACCCATTATGCTTGCATAGTTATCTACTAAGATAGCAGCCTGGACCTTTCAGTTTTTTTTTTCTGATAGAAGATACCTTCAACGTAGTCCGCTCTTTTTCATTTCTTGTTTGTGTAATCAGATTAACATGAATCTTGGGATCTGGAGCATATAATCTCGAGGAAATTCTTCATTCTGTGGATGCATGCTCAATATGTTGGTGCTGCATGGCTTCTGCTTGTAGCATTTCTATAGCCAGATCTGTGTTTAACATATGCTTCTTTTTCAACATGTACGACGTGAGAGCGCCTAATGATATGCAGATTTTACCCCTAAAACTGTCAGTAGCGGGCCAGGCACCAACACTATTTTAATCGGTTGAAGGCTTCAGGTCTAAACAACAGAAAATGCAAATGATTCTGGAATTATTTTTCACGTGGGCAGAGGAAGTTTTTGCCTATTGGGCCTGCAAAAATACAGAGGGCAATTTAAATTTTTTGACTAATATGTCTAATATGCTCTTGTTAATGGCTATAAAATCCTCGGGGACTTCTTACCGACCTCCATTGAACACAGAAAGCGCGGCCGAAACATGCTAGGGATGTCCGCGGGAGTTTACCAGGCTTCCTGTGGTTATCGGCATGCCTTTTAAAGATTTCGCAATGACATCCCTTGTACGTAAATGTTGTCACTGTGAACTGATTTTATTTGAAAAGATTTTACGCTTAACTACCTTCTCTTGACGTAGAATCTAATTGCATGTCTCGAAAAAAAGCCATTTCATTTTCAAGCTACGATAGTGAACGCGTGCTGCCGTAGTTATCAGCCTTCTTGATAAAGAAAGCTTTAATGATTTCGCGCTGAAGCTTGTCATTGGCGCAGCTTGGAAACTGCATCTCACTGCACATTTGTTGACATCTGCATTTCTAGCAAGCCGTTAATACCACCCTTCACTCGATTGAAGTTTAGTAGAGCTTTCATTCAAACATCAGCCTGTTTGGGCAATCTAGACTTTGTTACAAGCAATGGGAATGCTGAAAAACCTTTGTGACAGATATTTGTGATCTTCGTGACGTGCTCCGTATTGCGCAGCGCAGTCTTCTTTCTTATCATCGGGCAAATTTTTTACTACTTGCATGTTCCAGAAAAAGCGTTAACGTTGTATTGATATTGATCGAAAATTGCTGGCTCTACACAACGGGCATATTTCCTCTTTGACGTCGCTGTTCCCGACGTTATCACGGCTGTTAAGGTCGCTGCAGGAGGCTTAAAATTCACGTACGAATTTCCATGCGTAAACAACTGATACTTTTAGAAGGGACAATTTCTTTCGTTGACAACCACAGCTATAGTATTATAACCCTTGGTCACAAAATACCCTTCTCCCTTATAACAGCTCATATTCTAAAATAAAGAGAAACATGTGGTTGCTATGAATTGCATCTAAGCCGCCTTGGAAAAAAATAACAATCGCCAACATATATTAAACGATAGTGTCAAATCAGGCCAAGCGGATACGCATGTCTGCTTTCCCTGCTGACAGTATTTCAGCTGGCAGTTTTCTGCAGAAAAAAGTTTGAAGTATTCCCCTGGGTTGTAAAAAAGTGTAGATTGGCTAAACAGGACTATGTTTGAATGAAAGAGCGCTACATTATCTAAATCTAGTAAAAGGTAGTATTAGTGGCAATCTTACTGTCCATTGCCAGAAATCTACAATACGACTCATCTACAGTACGACGCAGTTTATAAGCTACGATCATTGAAGCTTTTTTTTTATCAAGAAGTCTGGTTGGTTTGATTCAACTTGACATCTGCTGAGGATGCATGTTTTGAAGAAAAAACACACCTTTTCTGTGTAGTCGTAACTTACTTTCAACAGTAAACTTTAGTGAATATAGTTTTTGAACCTATTTCTGTAAGGTTGTTTTAATCAGAGCTGGCGTTCACGAGGGAAGCCGGCGTCCTTCCATCTGCTTCACAAAAAGCAGACTGCTCACAGCGAGCAGGTGACAACCTTTGCACGGCACATTAGCTGATTGCCCGATAGAAAAACAGACTCCCAAAGAGTATGTACATATGATCCTTACGGCAGATCCGGAAGAGCAACCCACCACGCAAGCGATTCCAGTGGCTGTTCGAAACAGCCACCTGGCGGGGCAGTGGCACATTGCTTAACCGCTGCAGCGCTGCGAGAGTAGTCGTATGAGGACACCCCGCATTACATAAATCCGTGAAAGAGTTTTTGCGCGGGAGGGGTCTCGCATTGTACTGTTAAGGGTAGGTTAAGCGTCGTGAGATTTGTTCTGTCCTGTTCATTAACACATACCAGCAGCTTGAATTCTAATCATGGCCAACAACCGCTTATGTGATTTTCCGCAGTGGCAGACAAGCTTGCGTTAAGAAATGCATTCTATCGATCGCAGTATAGTGTGATATTATTGCTTGAAGTGAATGACAAGATAATTCTGGGGCATTTTCACATGCCTGCAGTGTTTTATGATCGCTGCAGTGCGAAAATGACCAATAAGACGTTATTAAAAAATCTTTATAAAGATAGAGAATTGGGTATATTTGGGCATATAACCTATATATCCAGCCTCGTATATCCATATGTACCCAATTCCCTATATATTCGCATCTGGATTTAGGTCATCTGTGGTAGTAAACGCAAATATGAAGCGTATACGGCCTGATCTACCCGATTCCCTATATATCTGTATCTGGAAATTAAATCAGATATCGCAGTAAATGTAAATACAGATTATATATATGGTCATATCTGTGCATTACCCTATATGTCCCTATCTGAGCTGAAAAACAATATCTAGAACCATGTGTACATATGCACGTAAAAAGCTAGGTACGCCCCTTCCGTGTAAGTTCACGTAATGCTCTCCTCGCATCGAAATGGTTGCACCTAATGCTTTGTCTTTGGGCTATTAGCCAAATATACACTGCTGCCAATGCAACTTTATCAATTACAGCTCATTAGTAAATCACGGGCGTCGCGCGAACTTACTAAACGACGCCTAATTATTCATTTCCTTCTGTATGACAGCCCTCCACTTTCGGCAGTTTCGGAACTTCTTTTCGCACCAGTGGTACGATGTTGCGCCACTGCCGAAAGTGGGTCTTTTACGTCCTAATTTACGTTGCACACCACATTTACGTCGAGAATTTGCCGAACAATGACTCCATGCGCGTCAGCCGGTTTACACGGCTGTTTCCGGTTACCGAGCGCACCTGTTGCGAATAACATTAGCTCACACCTCAATCGCTAAACATGCGAAAGTTTGCAACTAGCCGCGTAGGCCAACGTGGCATCAAGGGTTGCTGCTTTATTTGCAGCGCTCCGAAGCGGTATAAGGGTTAAATACAAAGCCATCATCTGCTGAATCTAGCCATTGCGCATCGCCAAAACTAGTGGTAAGGCTTGACGGTTCGGATTTGTAGAAGCTGTCAGCTCAATTCGGGATCACACGATATCCTGCGTGAGTCAACGTTCGTAATGCCCTCCGCTAGAGCCAAGCACACATTTTACTATCAAGTGAAGCAGCCGGCCCACGCCACACAACGGCTGGCGGGAGCTAAGCAATCATCGAAAAATGTTGCCGCCCAATCGAGGCAGCAGACACGAACGTCGTCCGCAAAGAGCGATTGCGGAGACTTCAAGCACACCAGACTAATAGAAGCTTAAGATTATATTGTTTTTTAAGGTGTTATCCGTAGTGAGACATCGAATTTTTGTGCTACACACATGCGCTAACTTTCTTGTAACGGGTGTTTCACTTCAGATGTTCTGCAATTTTTAAAAGGTTTTTCAGGTAGAAGTGCGCTGTTTTCGGCACAACATTGTGTGCGGTGTATCGCATCAGACTAGAGCTACGATGTGCTAGCTAGAAGGATAGATAACTAATACTGAGTAGGAACCTCTATTACTGTCTATCCTTATTCATTGAGAGGCATGTAGCGATCCATAAGTAATATCCATGATGTAACAATAGAGCAAATGGAACGCGAGGAACGGAAATGAAACGACGCAGACAAGCGCAGACTCGTAACTGTGGTTTTTCGCGCTAGTGTTACACCATGAACGTTATCCAACTTGACCAACTTTCGGCTTTGCGTAATATCCGCACCACGTTTTTAGAATTTCGAAAGTGCAGTTTCCCTCGGCGCTGTGGCCGAACAAATTTACGCTACATCGGACCAAAATACACGCGCAGCAAAGCAACCCCTCCAGTACAAGCCTCTCGGTGAAATAGCCGAAATTTGGTGGGCCACGGCGCCGAGAGTAACTGCATTTTAGAGAGAGAGAGACAGAAAAGGACGGAAAGGCAGGGAGGTTAACCAGGCGATGCCCAGTTGGCTACCCTAGACTTGGGGAGGGGAACAAAGGGGAAAAAAGGAAAAAGAGCGGCAAGGAAATGAGTTTTCTAAGTGTCCAGCGACCACTATATCACAGGGACAGAGGGCGCGCACTGAAAACTGATTATAGGCGGGAATGCAACCCCGAGTCCCCTTTAGAAATTTTAAAAACTGATAGGAATGTTACCTACGGTGGCCTACACGCGTAATAAATAAGGAGATTAGCAGTAATTGCTAAAACGCTAAAAGCCGATTTTAGTTACCAAACCTACTAGTTAGCACGTTTCAGATGTATTCTGATGCGCTGGACTGTTCGCACTGGTATGCTGAAAAAAGTGCTCTTCTAACTCAAAAACGTATATTTTAAAGTTGCTCAAGTTCTTAGATGAAACTCCCTGTATTATTGTCGTGTAAAGTTCCTTTATCACATAACTTTCGCGTAATATTTATGGCGACCCACCGGACCGGCTGCGTGGTTTTCACGTTCGGCTGGTGATCTCGGCCGCGGCCCAGTATTTCGATTGATCGAGGCAGAACCCATAAACGGCAGTGCATTGTACAATGTAATTTGTAAATAACCGAGCCCTCCTTCACAGCGACCATCGATCATAGCTTATCTGTCGTTCCGGGTCTTTGCAAACCACGCAATTCGCAATGTTTGCAGCCCCTTAGACCGCGGCATCTCAACGAAAAAAAAAAATCAAGGACACAAGTTCCGCCTTAAAGCTATGACGCGATAGCGTAATAGGTTAATCCCTTATATACATAAGGTCGATCCGTTTCTATACATTCATAGATGCCTGGAAGTCCTCATACCCCTCTTCGCGCAGTGGTGCAGCGGTTAAGCGATGCGCCACTGGACTGCGATGGCAGGCGCTCCCAGCAGTGGGCCTTGTGCCGCCCAGGTTTGCTCTTCCCGAGCGACCCGTCATTAATTTAAATTCCACGGTGAGCAGCTTACTCACTATCCGATGGGCAGGTTGCGATGACTCGGTGCAAGGTCACGTGACCTTGCGGCCCACGTGCCTCCTATAGATTGCTCTGTGGGCACCACCTGCCAAAGCCATGCTCGTGAGTTTTCGCTCTCAGCGCCGGCAACACCGACGCCTGATTTTCTTGGTAACGGGGCCTCAGAACTCTCGCGTTACGATAAAAACTGCCTCACGGTGCACTAACGTAGCAGAGCCTGTACTGGCCTTTTTGCCTTTCGCCTCTATCTAAATGCGGTCGTCCCTGCCCGATTTCTCTCGGACGTCCTTGCGACTAGTAGCCAAACACCACAACCATTAACAACATCAAAGTGTCAAAGAAGAAAATAGAAGCGGACCAACGTCAGGAATATCCGCGACGCTACGCCATCTGCTGTAATGCCTCGCTGCTTCGTCACGCAGTGTTTCACCACTGCTGCGACGGCACGGGAGAGACAGGAACTGCCCCGCGAGTGGGCAAGCGGGGCTCCCAAGACCGCACGAGGAAACACACCCAATCATAAGCTCGACATCGCAAACATCACTCTCGTTCAGACATCAGTTGTGATGTCTTGTTGCGATGCAGCACCAGTCTGGCCCTCCCTGCACATAGCATATTTCCGTGCAGTGCATGATATCTGCCCGTTAGTCTTATATAAAATTCGTTTGTAGGGCTCCCTTTTTTGGTGTTACACGTGCATATAGCACACAGCAGTGATGTCGACCCCCTGTCTTAGGCATATTCTCGGAGAGCGAATAGCGACAAGGCTGAAATAAGAATCTGTGTATTGCGTGTACTTTGCGACTACTTCAATGCATGTGATCAACTGCTTAGCCACACTGTGGTGAGCGCATTATAAAGTACTGTGCTGTTAAGCCACTTCACAGAGGGGTAACCCGCTACGGTGCCTCAGTGGTTATCGTGCTCGAGGTGCGGGTTCGATACCGGCCATGACGGTGGAATTTCGATGGAGACGAAATGTTAGAGGTCCATGTACTGTGCGATGTCTGTGCACCTTAAAGAAACCCCTGTGGTCTAAACTATCTAGAGCCCTGCACTACGGCGTCCCTCATTCCTTGAGCAAAAAAAAATGGCTGTGGTTTATCTGTGGTTAAACCTGGAGCGACGTGATAGCTACAGCTGGTCGAGTGGAACTCGCTCAGTCGAATTGCAAAACCAGTCTTTCACCGCTCCGTTTCGAAGGGCGTTCCTTCTTCATCTTCTTCTTCCCTGGAGGTGGATTCACTCACTCCCCCCTCTCCACTCCACCCCCACTCGGTTTCGCCGGCGCGCCGCGCCACTGGCAGCTGCTCCGCTCAACGTGACCAGCCACGGTGGCCACGGCACCACCACACTGAAGGCTGGACATGCTAGCATAACGTAGGCGCGCGGCGCGCACTAGATGCGTGATTTGACGTCACTTCGCGCATGCCGGGAAGCGTCTACACCGCCGTCGGCGCAGGGGCGAGGTGCCCGGCGCGCACTCCAGCTGTACGCTATGACGTCTCTTCGCACATGCGCACAGGCGGAGTTGCGGTGGTGCCACGGCTCAGCGCGCAGCCACGCTGACCTCGCGAGGCAACTGGCATAGTGTAGCTATCGCTACAAAATACATAGGTAGCACATAGCTGCAAGCGGTTCTTCTATGGTTAGCGCATCTTTATTAGCGCTAACCGAAACATGGCTTAGTGATGTTAGTCCTGATTGTTCGATTTTTGTCAGCCAGACACATTTTATCATCATTCGTTGCGACCGACCGTACCGGAGAGGAGGTGGTGTACTCTTGGCGATAAGGGATGATTTGGCAACATGTGCCTCTCATGATTAGTTCTTTTCTTGAGTGTACATGAGTTTCTTTTAAGTGTTTTTCTACTGATATAATTATTGGTGTTTTTTATCGTCCTCATAACATAATTAATGGCTTTTCTTATGAATTTGATCGAATTCTGTGTGAAATATGTACGCGTTTCCCTAACTGTACTATACTCATATTTGGAGACTTTAACTTCCCTAGAATAAACTGGTTCACACAATCCGTCACAGCGAGTGAAACTGAAGCTAACATGTTTCTTCAATCATGTCTTGATTTTTCACTATAGGAACACATTACCAATCCCACACGTCGCACATCGAGTACTGCCAACATTCTAGACTTAATATTAACAAATAATCTCGATATTTGTTCAGACATTATTCAGTTAGAAAACTTCACCAGCACTGCGACGAGGAACAAAGACAGAAGGAAGGACAAGGACAAGGGCTACTAACAAATGAAAGTTTATTTGAAAACAACAGATTATATGCACACAACTGACAACCCAAAGCGCCTGTGCTTCCCGCAAAAAGCATGCAAAAGAAAGTTACGAATCTAGATACAAAATTTCACTCATGTATGTTTACAGATGGTGCGCTAACGCACGTGTCGCTGTTCTTGTGAATGTGATAGGCTTCACACAACACCCTAGTCAGCTGGTCTTGATGTCTAAATTTAATCTTAGCCCTGTTAAGCAGTTAAAAGCATGCTTTTTTATTAGACACCTTGGGCACACCGGGTTTGTTCAGATGACAATCTCTGTAATGAAGGGACAGATTTGATGAAGGAGCACCATTCAAAGAGGTTTTATGCTGGCGTAAGCGTGTATTTTTGCATTTCCAGGTTTGCCCAATGTAATTCTCGCCGAATTTAGAAGGTATGTCATATACCATTCCCTCTGCACATGGCACAAACGGTGATTCATGATCCACCTGGCATGCATTTCTTCTTTTGCCTCTTTTTTTGCTTCTGTTCCCGGGCTCTTTTGTCAACAATAGCACAAACCTTGCCTAGTTTACTAGGGATCGAAAAGAGCCTTTTAACCCCATATGTAGTGCCAACCTGCTTAAGCCTATGGGATAACTGATGAATGTAGGGTATTACCGCATACTTCGTTCTATCATTACCGGAATTTTCCTGCGCTTCATGTCTACCAAACCACTTTATCTTCTTCGGGACCTTGTTGCTAGCAAGCGCTATCACATCTTTGGGGAAGCCGAAACTGCTGCCTAAAGTATCAATACATGATTTATTAAGTGCAGATCCTAAACAAGACACTGCTATGCCGCATTTAACCCTTTTCGAATGCCCAGACTGATAATTTAGCAAACGCTTTTCCGACCGCTGTAGGAAGGACGAACAAACATGATTCACCTTCTTCTCTAATCTAATATCTAAGAATTGCAGCTGATTATCTTCCGGTAATTCATTCCGGTATTCATTTAGATGGCATTTCGGATCATGACGTAATAACAGGACGCATTGCTGGTTCTTTTAACGCAAAGAAAACGACTGTTAAACAAATCAGACGTTACAACAGAGCTAACTATGAAAAAATACATTCCGAATTATAAATTTTTTCCGCCAAGTTCATTAATCAATGTTTATTGCGCACTGTTCAGCAAAACTGAGATTTATTCAAGAGTACTTTTAACAAACTTATCGAAGACTTCGTTCCTCTCTTGACCATTAGATGTAGCAGCAGTGCACCATGGTTTACTCAGAAGTTGCGACGTGCGAATAACAAGAAAAAGCGATTTTGCCGGCAGGCAGTGAAAAATGGTGTTCTAAGCGCGTGGGAAAAGTAGAAGAAATACGACAAGTACTACCAGTCGCTACTGAAATCCACTCCACGTCACTTTTTCAATCATGACCTGTAATCTCTGCTAACCAACAACCGTCGTAAATTCTGGCGCATCATAAATCCTGGCTTTCAACCCGACATTTTGCTTTCCGACAGCGATGGCGTCATAATTAAAGAGTCTGAATGTGCTCAGGTTTTCAACGACGCCTTCTCATTCATCATCATCATCAGCCTGACCACACCCACTGCAGGGCAAAGGCCTCTCCCATGTCTCTACAATTAACCCTGTCCTTTGTCAGTTGCCGCCACTGTATCCCCGCAAACTTCTTAATCTCATCAGCCCTCCTAACTTTCTGCCGTCCCCTGCTACGTTTGCTTTCTCTTGGAATCCACTCCGTTACCCTTAAGGACCAGCGGTTATCTTGCCTTCGCATTACATGTCCTGCCCAAGCCCATTTCTTCCTCTTGATTTCAACAAAGATGTCATTAACCCGCGTTTGTTCCCTCACCCACTCCGCCCTCTTCCGATCTCTTAACGTTACACCTCTCATTTTTCTTTCCATAGCTCGCTGCGTTGTTCTTAACTTAAGCTAAACCCTCTTTGTTAGCCTCCACGTTTCTGCCCCATAGGTGAGTACCAGTAACATACAGCTGTTGTATACTTTTCTCTTCAGAGATATTGGTAAGCTACCATTCATGATCTGAGAGAACCTGCCATATGCGCTCCACCCCATTCTTATTCGTCTAGTTATTTCCCTCTCATGATCCGGATCTGCGGTCACTACCTGCCCTAAGTAGACATATTCTCTTACTACATCCAGCACCTCGCTACCAATTGTGAACTTATGTTCCCTTGCTACGCTGTTGAACATTACTATGGTTTTCTGCATGTTAATTCTTAGCCCCACCGTTCTGCTCTCCCTGTCTGATTGATCATGCTTTGCAGTTCTTGTCCTGAGTGGCTTAGCAAGGCAATGTCATCAGCTAATCGCAAATTACTCGGGTATTCTCCATTAACTCTTATCCGCAACTGTTCCCATTCCAGTCCCCGGAATACCTCCTTTAAGCGGGCAGTGAAGAGCATTGGCGATATCGTGTCTCCCTGTCTGACACCTTTCCGTATTGGAATTTTATTGCTGACTTTATGGAGAACTATAGTAGCTGTGCAATTGTTATAAATATCTTCCAATGTTTTCACATAACACTCTTCTACACCCTGATTCTGCAATGCCTGCGTCACAGCTGAGGTTTCCAATGAGTCAAATGCTTTCTCGTAATCACTGAAGGCTGTATATAGGGGTCGGTTATATTCTGCGCATTTCTCTACCACCTGATTGATAGTATGAATGTGGTATATTGTCGAGTGTCCTTTACAAAAGCCTGCCTGATCATTTGGTTGACTAAAGTCCAAGGTTGTCCTGACTCTATTAGCGATTACCTTAGTAAATATCTTTTAGACAACGGACAATAAGCTGATTGGTATGTAATTCTTCAAGTCCTTGACGTGTCCTTTCTTATGAATTAAGATAATGTTAGCTTTCATCCAAGCTTTTGGTACTCTCGAGGTCACAAGGCATTGCGTATTCAGGGTGGCTAGTTTTTCTAGCACACTCTCCTCCGTCCTTCAACAAATCTGCTGTTACCTGCTCCTGACCAGCTGCTTTCCCTCTTTGCATTGCTCCTAAGGCTTTCTTTACTTCCTCCTTCGTTACTGGCAGGATGTCCCATTGCTGTGCTCGACTGCCTCCCTCAGTAACTTGATGATTACATTCGCTACTGTATAGATTTGTGTAGAACTCTTCGGCTAATTTAATTATGTTATCCATATTACTGATGACATTGCCCTGTTTGCCTTTTAGCGCATACATCTGGTTTTTACCTATGCCCAGCTTTCTTCTCACTGATTTTAGGCTACCTCCGTTCCTTAGAGCATACTCGATTTTCTCCATGTTAAACTTTTTTATGTCGGCTACCTTGCGCTTATTTATTAACTTCGATAGCTCTGCTAGTTCTATCCTGTCTGTGGAGTTAGACGTCCTCATGCTTTGGCGTTTCTTAATCAGATCTTTAGTCTCCTGAGATAGCTTGCTGGTATCCTGTCGAACCATCCTACCAGCCGCCGCGGTGGCTCAGTGGTTATGGTGCTCGGCTGCTGACCCGAAGGACGCGGTTTCGATCTCGGCCGCGGCGGTTGAATTTCTTTGGAGGAGAAATTCCAGAGGCCCGTGTACTGTGCGATGTCAGTGCACGTTAAAGAATCCCAGGTGGTCGAAATTTCCGGAGCCCTCCACTACGGCGTCTCTCATAGCCTTAGTCGCTTTGGGACGTTAAACCCCATAAACCAAACCAAACCGAACCATCCTACCACCTACTTCTGCGGCGCACTCTGTAACAATAGCTGTAAGATCATCATTCATTGTTTCAACACTACGGTCGTCTTCTTCAGTTAAAGCGGAAAATCTGTTTTGCAGCGACATTCCGAATTCCTGTACCTTCCCTCTTAATGCTAACTCATTAATAGCCTTTCGCTTCACCAGTTTCCTCCGTTCCCTCTTCATATCTAAGCTAACACGAGACCTTACCATTCTGTGGTCGCTACAACGGACCTTACGGAGGACCTACACATCCTCTACGATGCCAGGGTGTGCACACAGTATGAAGTCTATTTCATTTTTAGTCTCACCATTGGGGCTCCTCCACGTCCACTTCCTGTTTACTCGTTTGCGGAAGAAGGTATTCATAATCCGTAAATTATTTCTATCTGCGAAATCTACTAATAACTCTCCCCTACTGTTCCTAGAACCTATGCCATAGTCACCTACCGCCTTGTCTCCAGCCTGCTTTTTAGCTACCTTTGCATTAAAGTCGCCCATCAGTACAGTGCACTGTGATTTTACTTTGGTCATTGCCGATTCCACATCCTCATAGAAGCTTTCAACTATCTGGTCATCATGGCTTGATGTAGGCTCGTAGGCCTGCACCACCTTCAGCTTGTACCTCTTATTAAGCCTAATTACCTTAGCTGCCACTCTCTCGTTAATACTGTAAAACTCCTCGATGTTGCCAGCTATATCCTGATTAATGAGGAATCCCACACCCAGTTCTCGTCTATCTGCCAATCCACGATAGCACAGTACATGCCCGCCCTTTTGTACTGTATACGCCTTCTGATTAGTATTCACCAAAGGAGACATTAGCTCATTCCCTGACTTAGATGTAATCCAAGATATTTGCATGCCTGAAAGTTATTAATGAAACGGGTGTTTTCGCTTTATTAAACAATCTTAAAATAACTAATAGTTCGGATCACCTCGGCTTCAACAATAAGTTGCTGAAGAATACATCTCAAAGCATTAGCGTTGTGTTGTCACCATTACCACACGGATTAATCCCTCATGACTGGCGGGTAGCCAAAGTAATACCTATATTTAGATCAGGTGAGCCTTCCTCTCGATTAAACTATCGAGCCATCTCGTCAACCAGCAATGTTTGCAAACTCCTTGAACATATCATGCACAGCCAAGTCATCAGCTATCTCGAAGATCATAACATTATTTTCAGTTATCAGCACGGTTTTCGCAAGGGATTTTCTTGTGATACTCAATTAGTTGGTTTAATTATGACTTACAATTATCACTTGACGCGGGCTTTCAGGCCGACGCAGTGTTCCTGGATTACTCAAAAGCTTTCGATCGGGTTCCTCATCAGACTTCTACTCAAAACTAGCACAGCTTAATATACACCCTAACGTGCTCGCTTGGATTAAGGACTTTCTATCATCTAGAACTCAGTTTGCCTCCGTTAATAATTCTAACTCTTCCTCTGCTAATGTGACATCTGGGGTGCCACAAAGAAGCGCACTAGGGCCTTTGTTTTTTCTAATCTATATTAATGATTTACGTGCCTGTGTAACATCTAGAGTTCGCCTTTTCGCTGATGACTGCGTAATTTACCGTAACATTACTAGAGACAGTGACCGCCAATCCCTACAATCTGACCTGAACGCAGTAAGCTCTTGGTGGTCATCATGGTTAATGATATTAAACGTTTCTAAAACTAAACTGACATCTTTCAATCGCCGTTCAGCTCGCACCCCAACCATTTATATACTCAATGACAATACTGTCGAACTAACATCAACATACAAGTACCTTGGGGTGCACCTTCAGGTTGACCTAACATGGCATCACCATATCGACCTCACCCTAGCATCTGCTAACCGCTCACTTGGTTTTTTTAAACGTAACCTCAGATACGCCCCTATACACGTTAAAAAACTTGCTTATATAACTCTAATACGCCCTAAAATCGAATATGCTGCGGCCATTTGGGACCCTGTTCAAGCCTACGTTACTACTAACATTGAATCCTTGCTAAACCGTGCTGTTCGTTTCATATTTTCAGACTACTCACCCTTCACAAGTGTTTCAGCATTCAAAAAAAGTGCCGAACTAGAAGATTTTTCATATCGCCGTTAACTTGCTCGCTTAACCCTTTTCCATAAGGTTTCTCACCACGCATCCCTTCGCAGTGATCTGTCTCAGTCACCTGATTCTATCTTTCCACGCCGTGATCATTCTCTCAAAGTTAAACGCGATAACTGTCATTCATCGTCTTATGCCAATTCATTCATTCCTCGTACTATCACTGTATGGAATAGTTTTACATCAGTTATCGCCACAAAAACTGACAATAAAAAATTTCAAGAGCTTCTTTGCTGTGACGAAAATGTGCAAAAGGTTGCTGTTTTTGTTAGTGTTCAATTTTTCTTTGCGTGATGCCTAATGTTTTAACATTTTTTGTTACACCTATTTGTAAACTAAATCGCGATTACTTATGATAGCACCCCCCCCCCCCCCCCTATGTAATACCCTCTTCTGGAGGGCCTTTAGGGGTAACCTGAATAAATAAATAAATAAATAAATAAATGAATAAAAAGAAATGACCGTGCTTTGTTATATTACCGCGATGTCCACATTGATCTATGTATAGCTACAAGAATCAAACTACTTTCGCGGCAAGGAATTACTCATCATTCCTCATTAAGCATCTGATGAAATTAAGCGTGTGCACCAAGTGGTACAGCTAAAGAGTGTCTTTTCATCCCTTTCTTTGAAATACCAGCTCTCACTACAACCAGTTGGCCGCCTGCAAGTCTAAATTTACTCCGGTCATAACTCTCCTCCTTTTAGTGCAGTTACTGTTCGATTGTGTTGACGGGTCACGTGTATAGCCCCTTCAGTCCCGCATTATGTTGTGCCATCGAGAAAAAATGCATATACTTAAACACCGAAGGTGAGCGGACAAGGACTGCACCGGCTCCCACGCTCGAGAGCGGTACGGCTGGCGGAATAAAAGAAAGATAACAGCACGTACAAACAGAAAAAATTGGCAGAGGCTCAGCTTGGTTAAGCCCGGAAATTGAGAAAGCAACTTCATCCGTTCCTTAAGCCCGCCGTCGTTTCCCAGATTGAGCGAATCGTTGCAGCCTTGCCTTGTGCATGTCGGACGACATGGCCTGGCTGAAACGCACAGCGTGGTTACGCTGGGACGACTGCGACGAGCCGGGTCGGCGCCCGATATATCTCCGTTTGGCGTGTCGTCATCATATCGAGCGCCTAGTGGCGGTAGCGAGGCTGAGCTGATTCTCGCACTAACGTGGTAAGGTTGGGACGATACCGACGAGATGAGTTGGGGCTCTGTCTCTCCCCGTCTGGCGTGACGTCACAGCGGCGGTCATGCTGAAGGTCAAACGCGGTTACACCGGTGGGACGAGGGTGAAGGGGTTTTACAGCGAGGAGTATTGCTTTCTCTAAAAAAAAAACGAACAATGCGACCCAACAAGACAGAAGAAAAGCGCCACCATCCCGTGTAGCAGAGGAGGGCGCGACATTCTAACGCACCACGTCCGCAGCTTTGCAAGGCTAGCGAAAGTACGGAGGTACTCTCTGAATTCGACTCTGTTCGCCAACACGACGTGTGTTTTGTACCGATGAGGTCGGTCGAGGAACTATCGTATTTAGTTTTTGCAGAAAGAGCTTTGGTGCGGTTTCGGGCCGTCGATTCTGACTAGGAGACTGCATGGTGGTGACTGAAAATGCACTGACACAGTTTGCCTTCTCAATCCAAAAGCGAGCATAGTGAGTGCGGCACACATTGCGTGGCCTGCGCTAGACGTGCTCCGTCAAAGAATTTGAAAGTTGCGAGACAGCAGGACAAGCACCTCGTGTTCACCTGTGCAATGCAGGGCCAAACTTGTGAACATCTCTTCAAATCATCTCTCGTTGAGATCACGGGGTTGGTAATTACAGCGCATTGTATCCCACAAGAATTGCCGTTCTACGACCATCACTACAGGATCGCTCTCTTGGCTCGTCGAAAAGAACGCCAACGCCTTCGCACGAGCAACTCTAAAACTTTTCTGCCGTGGTCCGAAACTCGTCGGGAATCATTTCTGGCTATCGGGCTTATCCCGCGAGGCATCCAGACCGCAGAAGGCGAGGCCCATGGCAAAGGCAGGGCCAAAGATGGAGGCGCTGAGCAATTGTAAAGTGGCGGGAAGAGAGATCGAGTTCCTTCATGGCCGCGGGCGTTGTGTAGTACTGGGTGTGCTTTCGAGCTAGACAGATGTTGGAGCAGTCACTGCCTGGAAGCAGGGTTTCTCGCAGTAGAAGAGCTGAAACCGGCGCCAGTTATGCGTCGTTTTAACATCAAATTGAAACAGACGCTACTCACGTGCATGAACGCTTTTGAATCCGCAATTTAATACAGTTGTCTTCAGTGCAATAAATCACCTCTTCACATTGACATGTATGGTAAGCGGTAATTGAATATAGAATTGACATCCGTTCAGTGATGTGGAGAAAGAATTTGAAGGTGGCTTTTTTCGACGGCCGTGTTTACTGTACACTGCACACACTGCGTTCGTGCCGATATACTACAATAGATGCATCGCTATCCAGCGCTGACTGAACGAGGTGATAAGCGACGCGACGTGCGATGGCCTGGGAGCTGCTGTCACTGATGGCTCCGGTTCTCCGGTTCTGGGGTTGAGGAGGATTTCGGTCACTGCCCGGAAGCCATTCGCGAGGCAGAAAGCATTGCGGTTGCCCGACTTCCGATCTGGTTTGCGAGAAAAGTTCGTTTTTCTTTCATAGTTTCAGCGGAACGCTGCGTGACGCTCAGTTCGTCGCGGGTATGGGTCCGAGGGGTTGCACTTTTCTATATTGAATTCCCGACAATTCAGCGGGCTTTTTTCGGTGTTTATTTTGTTTTTTTTAAGAAAATATTAATTTCTACATGTAAAACTGCGTTTTTTTCTCGCTAGTATCGCATTGTTTACTATATGTTGAAGTTGTTGAGGATTTGCGGGGTCGCAGCGGAGCACCAGAGAGAGACGACCAGCGTGGCAGGCTTCTAGTTCCGAACTGCGTGTGCCGGGCGTGCGCTCTGAGCACGCGCTGTCGTTCTTTATTTTCTTTTGTCGCGGGAACGCCGATCTCAGCGCCTGCGCTTTATAGCGTCGCCGGGCGCTACAGGGCCCCCCGCCTAGACGGAACGTCGGAATGTACGTGCCGACGGGGCAGAGATGGAGTAGCCACGGCAGTCAAGCAGGCAGCTAGAGTAACAGTGTCCCCACGGGGTCGCTACAAGGTCCGGGAAGTTCAGGTCAGGGGCCGGGAAGAGCAGTCGGGTGGAGTGCGCCGGCTCAGGTGGACGAGCCTGGCTGCTGCGCAAGGGGCGAATGATGCAGGGTGCCGAGCTGACAACGGACATGGGAGCAGCGGAGGCCATGGTCGGGCCGTCACCGACTGCAGTGCTGCCCGCGGACACAAGTGTCGTCGGTGTGGGGCGTTGGAGCTGTCGTCGGTGGGAATATGGCGCGCCGAGTAAGTACGTCGTCACAAGCGCTGGAGTGGGCGAAACGGCTCCGTGGACTGAAAGCAGCTGTGTTTTGACCATCGACACAACGGTGACAGCTGTGACGATGCCGGAGGAAGTTGCTGGGCTCAATGCAAGGCGCTCGGGTGAAGCTGGAGTGACAGTCCGGAGCGACTGGCCAGTGGTGATGTGCGTGTGGGCATGGTCGTCTGTGGGTGGCTGCAAGAAGGTTGTGCCAGTGACAGGCCGTGGAGCTGAGACTGCTACATCAGACGGCTGGCTGGCAGCAACAGACACAGCTGGTGGATGGGTAGTGTGGCTGGTATCTGACAGATGCTGCAGTGCTAGCAATCTCACTTCGCCCTTAGCACGATCGCTCAGGTCAGTGGCTGACGGCTTTAGCGGAATGAGCGATGAGGCGCCAGGTGAGCGTTCGGCTGGCAGCGGTGCTTCGCAGTAGGGTACAGAAGTTGGCGGAATGGGGCACTCGTCGAGGAAGAGCTCGACTGACGGCAGCACTATTCGAGATGAGAGAAGTTGCACACCGGGCTGTGGCGAAGACGCTGTATCGTCCTTATTGGAGGCGGTATGGCCAGAGGCGCTGAACAGGGCGGCGCGAGGCGCTTCTGTCGCTGAGTTGCTGACGTGGCAAACCGCGGTGGGCCAGGCACCTCACCGAGCTGCTGAGGGAATGACTGCGGACTTGGGGCCGTGGAGTCGTCGCACAGTGCTGCTAGCGTGTCCGGAGTAACAGGATGTGCTGTCGGAAGCGATGCAGTAGCGTCTGGTGCGGTCGGTGCTAACGAAGCCGGGCCGGAAACGCTGGAGTGGAGTAGCGGCGAGGCGGCGAGGGGCTGCTGAGGCGGGCCGGGTTCTGATGAAGGCTGCGTGGACGCGAGCGAGGCCGGTGCAGGGCCAGAGGCTGGCGGCGGCGAAAACGGGTCCGCTGCGTCGTAGAGCGGCGGCGGAACGTAGTAGGCGCCGAAGTCCGCCAAGACGGCCGCACGCAGCTCATCGTATGGCCGGCCGCCGAAAGCAGAGTAGGTGAGCCGACGCAGGAGGTCGGGCGGGGGGATGTCGCACAGGACTGCGTGTTTGAACGGCTGGATGGCGATGCCGTTCAGGTACATCGCAGCCTCCAGTTGGGCGAACCACCCGCCGACGCCTGCAGGCCGGAACGCCGGGAGCGGCGGGTCGAAACTTGGGTGCTGCCAGTACGCCATGCTAGGACGCCGCTGGGTAGAAGGCATGGTTCGCCGGGTCACCACTGTTGAGGATGTGCGGGGTCGCAGCGGAGCACCAGAGAGAGACGACCAGCGTGGCAGGCTTCTAGTTCCGAACTGCGTGTGCCGGGCGTGCGCTCCGTGCACGCGCTGTCGTTCTTTATTTTCTTTTGTCGCGGGAACGCCGATCTTAGCGCCTGCGCTTTATAGCGTCGCCGGGCGCTACAAAGTCACTTGGAGTCTTTCATGGCCTTTTTGTCAGCACGAGCAGTCGATTTTAAAGTAATTAATGCACAAAGGGTCCTACCTACTGCTGTGCTTGCAGACGAGTGTTATCGCTATTTTAAATGTAATGAAATCCAGTGATGATGCCTGCCGATTATAATGCAAATGGAAGTTTGTTATCTTTCATTGTTCAGAGATACCCCGCTTGGCCAAAGGGCATATGAGCAGGGGGGTTACAAGTTAGATAAAAGCAAATCTTCATTAGTACAGCACACTTGGTTATAGGACAATCGATTCAGCTCTGCCAAAGTTCTTGCAAAAGGAATTATTTTTTTCATTTATGTACGTAGTGCAGAGCATGATTAGGTCCAAGCCAGAAGGGCAGGTTCACAAAAAGCAAAATTAAAGCAACAAACATACAACATTACAGCAACAATAATGTAATAGAACAATACTGCAGTGCAAGACAAAGGAGGAAAAAACATAATACGCAATATTAAACATTGCTGACGAACGCAAATCTTATTTTTCAGGGTTGATTAAGTTCGGTTAATGAGTTCCAGTCCGATATGGTGCGTAGGAAAAAGGAAAACTTGTACGAATTGGTACGGGCAAAATGTGGTTTTAAAAGTCAGTTACAATTGTCTTGGCATTAGCCTTCAATGAGATTTATCATGGAATCATCATATTAATCTCACTCTTGCCTCCGCTAACCGCAATTTCGGACTTCTCAAACATAATTTAAAAGAGGCCGTTACACATGTAAAAAAACTAGCGTACACCATCTTAATCCGTCCGAAACTCGAATATGCATCTGCCATTTGGGATCCTCATCAGAATAATATCATCAGTAACATCGAAGCCCTGCAAAACCGTGCTGCGCGATTGATCTTTTCTGGTTGTTCATGTTACAACAGCGTCACCTCATTGAAGTCTGAATCCTAGTTAGATAACTTAGACGGGAAATTTCCACAATCACTTTTCCACAAGCTTTATAACTATTCTTCCCTCCATGATGAATTCTTTCCGCCACCTCCAGTTATCTTTCCACGTCGCGATCGTCCTAACAAAGTTTAACGCATTAACTGCCAGTCATCCCATTATGCTTATTGTTTTTTACCGCGCTCAATAACCGAATGGAACGCTTTACCATCAGACATTGCCCCAGAATCTGACCTAAGTAAGTTCCAACACCTTATTCACTTATGTTTCAACAACTAAAAAGGTTTTTTTTTCAGCGTTCATTCTTCCGCCTTGTCTTATTTTCATTTTATATTTTTGATTTGTATTTCAGCGCTCTTTTTCCGGTGTCGTCTTTTTCTTGCGGTGCTCTTATTTATTTCTCAAATTTCATTTCCTTTTATTTCATGTACTGAAAGGACAGGAGGGGGCGAGAGAAAAAAGCTGCCTTACGGGCAGCTTGACAAGCTCGCACCCCCTATCACATATGGACAAGGGAAGACCCAGTGCATGAGTGAAACAGTAGAAATTTTATAATTTGTAATGCCATTAGAGTAATTAGATAACAATTACTATGAAAACACATGACAACTCTATAAATACTGTAATAACATGCAATTTTTACAAACCAGAAAGTGGCAATTTTCCATTGCCGTGTAAAAAATGCCGGCATAGAACACACCACTTTCACACGCACATTTACATATTGTTACGAAGAAGAGGGCAGTGGCGCGGGGCGGAGCGCTCGCGCTAGGTCCACAGCCATTAAATCATATTATCATATCATCATGTCGTCCTTTTTCTAGGCTTGCCACCTCGTAACATTTGCTGGAGATGCGGGGTCTTCTTCGTAACAATATTAACATTAACACATATACATTTTACACATTATGCACACATATACATCAGAATTCATATACCATAAATAAAATCAACTGTATAAGACCTCAAGACTGTACAATGTTCATGCATTGTATGGTCTTTATTAAGATTATTAATAGTCTTGGAATTACATTACAGAACATTTGCATTACATAGTTCATTCGTGATGAGGGAACTTCCCAGTGTTCTGTGTGTCGAGTGTGATATGGGTGAAGGTTGTGACCTTTGTTTGCTAGCTGTGAGAGGAAGTTACTTTATTTTTTATCTTTCACTAGGGCCTTGCATAAACAGAAATCATAATAGTGTTCTATGTTTACTAAGTTAAGTTCTTTATGAAGTGCAATAGATGAACATATTGGAGGTGAGTTTGTAATAATTCTTACAATTTTCTTTTGAACGTGACCAAGTTTTGCAATATTTTTACATGTACCATTTCCCTACACGAGAAAACAGTAACGTAGAGTGGACAGGAAAAGTGTGGTTTAGCAAGTCTGATGTTAAACGGAAGTACGTCGCAATGGAGATAATGGAAACCTGTGGTGCGAGCTAGTTTAGTTGTGATGAAGTCGAATTGCAAGTGCCAAAGCATGTGCTCCGAAAATATAATTCCTAGAGTTTTGAAGTTACTCACGATATCTATGGGTTTTCTATTTAAGGAGAGATAATGGCCTTGTTCCAGTTTTTGCCTTTTGATCTGAAAACTACAGGTTTTGTTTTCTTAATATTAATGGTTAGTCCATTACTAAAAGACCAATCAGTTAACTTAGATAAAACTTGGTTACCACAGCGGAAAATAGCGTCAATATCACTATCTGCAATAAATAAGCTGGTATCGTCGGCGTAGATTATATATATTAAAGACTGATCAATTTGTGTAATATCATTTATGAAAATGTTTAAATGAAAAGGCCCCAAAATACTGCCTTGTGGTGCACCAAATGTTTTGGTCGATGAAACCCAGTTATTTAGAGACACGTACTGTTTACGGCTGTCAAAGTAAGACTCCTTCATATTGAATGCGACACCACGTATACCAAACAATTCTTTTTCAAAAGTAAGTTGCGATTTAAGGAATCAAAGGCTTTACTGAAATCCACAAATATTCCTAACACAAATATATTTTGTTCAAAATTTTCTAGGGTGTATTCTTTTATTATGTAATAGGGCAAGTTCAGTTCAGCGATGTTTTCTAAACCCAAATTCCAAGTCGAATGATAAACTGTGTTTGTAAATGACGCAAAGCGAGAAAGGAGAAGACTCTCTAAAACTGTTGAGAAAATTGGAAATATTGAAATAAGCCGGTAGTTGTCTAGGTTGTTCTAATCACTTTTCTTATAAAGGATATTGGCTCTAGAAATCTAACTCACGAGGAAAGACGCCAGCATTAAAACAAAGATTAAATATATGAGTTAAAGGTCTGGCAATAATGTCCACAACAAATTTCACTGCTGGAACTTGGATATCAAAAACATCAAGAGAAGTAGTGTTTTTTAATTTCAAAAGTACTCTTTGAACCTCAGATTCTGTTACAGGGTTTAAGAAAATTGATTGCGCACACTTATTAGTCACGTAGTGGGCATTGTCGTCAACGACTAATGAAAAAGGCAGATTGACTAAGTAGTTAATGAAAGTACTTGCCATTTACTTTCCAGTTGCAATTTTTCCACCAATATTTAGCTCATTGACTGGAATTTGGGACTTTCCGGTTCCGAAGAGTGTATTTATCTTTTTCCATATTGCTGCTGAGTCCGAACCTGTCATAAATACATTATTAGTTTTTTGTCCTGGCAAGCTTAATTTCCTTGTTAAGTCGATTACGGTACAGTTTGAATTCTTTTAATCGCTCAGCATCGCGCTCTGTAAGAAATTTAGCGTACAGAGAGTACTTAACTTTAATTTTCTTCAGAAGATCTTTATTAATCCACGGCTTTCTAATTCTTCGTGACTTTTTGTATTCTTTCTTCGCAAAATGCTTTGCGTATATTGTTGTGAATAGTGAAAGAAATCTGTCAGAGGAGTCATTAGGATTATCCGTGCTAAATACCTTTCTCCAGGACAAGTTTAGTATTTCTTCCCGAAAGTTATCGAGCTTTTGAGGTGAAATACTTTGTGCGAACATTGGAGATTTAGATTCAGCACAGTGATCCACAATAGCCATGAATACTGGAAGTTGATCACTGAGATCACAGGACAATAGTCCAGCTTTTGTATTTGCGGTGGTTAACCTAGTAAGAAAGATATCAATTAATGTTTCAGATTCAGCAGTTACCCTCGTAGGCATACTAGTAGCGTTAATTAGGCCGAAACTTTCGAAAACCAATTTTGTTTCATTTGCCATTGATGAATCAACGAGCATATCTATATTAATATCACCGCCACAGACTACTTTTATTTATTCATTCTGCTGTACTCAAAAATATATTCAAGCTTCTTGAGAAAGATTGCAATACTATAGATTAGATCATGGTAAACTATCGAGACAAGATAACCGTTCAAATAAACAGGTAGTATTTCACAGTCGGTGTCACTACGGGCGAGGGCTTCGATAATGTCGCATTTGTATGTGATTTTCACTAATAATGATACACCGCCTCCACGCCGCATTGGATGATTTAGGCAGAAAACGTTGTAGCCTGGCAGAGTAAAAACATCTTCTTTTGTACACCATGTTTCGCTGAGCATGATCACATCAAAGTGAAAGCCGAGCTGGCCAAAAAAATACTTGCAGGCTCCGCGGTGGCTCAGTGGTTATGGTGCTCGGCTGTTGACCCGAAAGACGCGGGTTAGATCCCGGCCGCGGCGGTTGAATTTCTTTGGAGGCGAAATTCTAGAGGCCCATGTACTGTGCGATGTCAGTGCACGTTAAAGAACCTCAGGTGGTCGAAATTTCCGGAGCCTTCCACTACGGCGTCTCTCATAGCCTTAGTCGCTTTGGGACGTTAAACCACATAAACAAAACCAAACCAATCAAAAAATACTTGCAATGGTACATGCTTATTCTTTGCTGATTGTGCATTTATATGAATCAAATTGATGCCAGATAAATATTCTTTTCCGGGTGCTTACTTAAGTCGCTAGGAATAGCGTACATGAAAGCAAAGACCGCAGCCTGCCGAAGTTTGTCTCCTAAGCAATAGCTGTCAAATCGTCCTTTGACCACACATCCAGAGCCGAGTCTCCTTCGATACGCCTGACAAGAATTTCACCGCTGCTATGCCAAACATATTTGCAGTTTTTTTTTCTTTCGCCCATTGCTTCGTCAGCCACAGTAGTGAACGTGTTTGTTTGGTTAGGTTTGCCTGAATGTACGTCGATGAATTCTCCTCCTTTAGTTGCTTGCGTTTTTCGAGCCACCGTTCACTCAGATTGCTGGGCGAAACGAACAATTGCCCCTGGGGCATTTGAGGGCTTTTGAGGGCAGACGATGCATTGCAACGACATCACTGTCATTCATTTCGGGGAGGCCAAGCGAGGCAGCAAGTTTGTTAACTTTAAGACGATGATCTTTGTGTTGTCTTCTGTATGCCATGAATCTCGAGATTCAGCTTTCTGTTTTGCCATTCCAGTCCATCGACGTCTTTCTTTATACTTTTTATTTGTTCAGTGGTCCCGTTCTTTTCAAGTGTTTCAACACGCTCTTGGACTACATTCATGTCTCTTTCTTGTTGTGCCATTCTAGCCAACACCGCGTTGTACTTATCAGATAGGAACTGCATGCTTTTCTCGAAGGCACTGACGGTGTCTTTCGTGCTCTTTACGTCGGCTTGCAGCTGGGCTATCGCAAAGATGTTCTTGTTATCGGCTGCGGTTTTTTGTTTACCTCCTCGGCATTGCGGACAACGCAACAGCCTTCGAGTTGCTTCACCTTTTGATTTTGCTACTATGTGCATTGACTCTTTTTGTGGATGCCTACTTTTTATTAATATTTCGTGATTTATTATTTGTTTTAGTGCAATATTTTAGCCTTGTACCAATGCTTCCTACTTCCCCCGCTCCCCCATGTAATACCCTCATATGAGGGCCTTTGGGGGTATTTTGAATAAATAAATAAATAAGTGTCGTGTACTCCGTGTTGGAATTAGGGAACAATAAGCACAAGGGTCTAGTCTGAGTTTAATGTCAATTAGTAATGAAAAAAATCTGAACGAAAATTTCGTCTCCTTATCTGTAGTTGTTCAGTACCGTTGCATGCATAAAATCTGAGGGGGAGTCAGTGGGTAGAAATGTTGAATATATGAAGGTAATTGCGTTCCTTTGAATGCTCTCGACCTCTCTTATGTTAGACTTTGTGTACGGGTCCCAAATTATGCAAGCATCTTCGAGCTGGGGTCTAATTAGTGTTTTTACCTAAGAGCTTAATTTTAGTCGGGGCGTTTCAAAGCTTATGCCTTGGATAACAGAGCTTACGGAATGCGAGTGAACAGATGTTATCTATATGAGAGTTCCAAGAGAGGTTATTAGTAAGTGTTACACCCAAGTACTTTACGGACGCCACTTGTTGCAATGGTTGCAGTGTAGCGTAAAGGTTCGTTCTAGTGCGGTATTGTGGAACTTTTTTGTTTTTAATTACTTTTGGATTTGTAGTTTGGTAGCTGAAAATAAGTATTTTGTTAATTGCGGTCATGTTATAGTAACTTCAAGCAAAATTTGCTTCGTGGCGACGACAGCGCTTTCCATTCCAACTTCCTTTTCATTTCACTACAGCTCTCCCCTCGCTTGTACCGTGCCATAGCGAACCTTGCTGCTCTGTTCTGTGCTCTTTTTACTTCATCAATCAAGGTTTTCTGGTCAGGATTCTAAACACAACACGCACATTCCAGTACCGGTCGCACGTGTGAAATATGCGCAGTGTTCTTCAGGAAAAAGGGTGAGGATTTCAGATTTTGCTGAATGAAATTTAGTGCTCTGGCAGGCTTTAAAACAACATTACTGATATGGGCATGCCAGGAACAATCAGATGGAAAAGTTACTACCAAATATTTGTACACAGCTGACTTGTTAGTAATCTGTCTCCAAAAAATAGGAAGTGTCTGTTTTTTTTCTTCGTGAAGGACAGATGGGTACATTTTTTGCATTCGGTATCATTTTCCACCTCTCACGCCATGAGACAATTTTACTAAGGTCAGTTTGTAAATCGATAGAATCCTGTTCATTTTTATTCGTTTTGTACACGACACAGTCGTCAGCGAACAAACGCAAACGTGAGGGTATCCGGGCACTAATATTGTTGATATAAACTAAAAATATTACCGGTCCTAACACCGAGTCTTGAGGGACTCCCGATGTTACTTCAACCCAAAGGGAAGTACCACCGTTTAGAATGAACAATTCTCAACGCTACGATACGTAATTGGTAGTCCAGTTGCCCACTTCTCTGTTAGTATTTGCCAGCTAAAGTTTCTGAAGGAGAAATGGGCGACAAACCGTGTCGAGGGGCTTTTCAAAATCTAAAAAAACAGTCTGTTTGCCCGTTTTTGTTCACCTCAGATGAGATGGTCGTGATTAAATTCAATCAATTGTTCAGTACAAGATAGCCTTTACGAAACCATTGTTGCTCTTAAATTAATAGGCCGTGCTCTACCAAATAATTCATTATTTCCTCCCATAAAATATGCTCTAGCATTCTGCAGGAAATTGATGTTAAGGGTATAGGCCGATAGTTGCTTACGTCTTTTTTAAGCATGACATGCTTTGAGATCCCCTTGCCGGCAGTGTGGTGACGTTACGCCGAGACCGAGATAAAACATCCGGGCACTGAATTCCACTCACCCGGGCACTGAAACGAGAGACTACGGGCACCGCAAGAGATTTAACGAGATTCTCTAAGAGAGAGGGCCGCTTATAGCAAGAGGGGACCTCCAGGGCGAGAAGGGATTTGGGCGGAAAAAACTGCTTCCGCGCCGTCCCCAAGGATGGCGCTGCGGTCCCACACTCACGCATGTAAAAGACCGGCCGCTGGGCCTTCAGCTCATGACGGTTCCCCCTTTGGCAGGCAAATGTATACACGCTCGCGGAGTATTCGAACGCGCTGCACATACATTCTTGTCAGCCCTGCGTCTCGTCGTGTCCGCGTACGCTTCTGCATCGTCCTGCATTTCAATGCCGCCACCGTCACAGCTGCTTAAGCCGAGCAATGGAGCCTGATGAAAGGAGAGTTAGGAAGCGTCTTGCGGAAAGCGATCGCTTTGCGAGTGATACGCCACAGCACAAGACCGCTCGCCCCTGCCGACAACGCCATGATTATGCTGCCGCTCCCGAAAGCGACAAGGCCGCCATGGTTCGCGGCAGCCTACCTAAGCCAGCTCTATTGCAGGCGATCGCTTAGAAGCAATAAGAAGGGTGTGGTGCGTTGAACACTAGACCCATTTCAAGATTTTGACTAGTACCTTCTACAACCAATGTGTTATACACGTAAACATTTCATGCTTACTCTGCTCTCGGTTACGGACGAGGCAGAGATTTTTTTTAACCCTCCTTGTGAATCCGAACTGCAGGTGCCAATTTCCTGTTATCGGGTATCACGACAGTAGAGATATTTGGTGCATATGAGATAACGATAAGAGGTGACTGACCATGCACAGCGCTTCAACACGTGGGGAGAAATACCATCTGGACCGAGTGGCTTCGTTTCATTTATCATTTTTGGCAACGATTCTATTCCACTCGCACTAAGCTCGACAGGGGGCAATTAATGGCGCAGCACTCACACATGTATCCATAAAAATTATTTTCGGGAAAAGTGCACAATGAAAATAATAAGTTTCCTTAGCTTATCATCGCAGATGATTTCATTATTATGAACGATTTCATTTATTCCAGACGATTCAGATCCAAATCCTTTCACATATTTCGAGAAAAACTTGAGATTCGTTTTCATATTGTCATTGAGTCAACTGAAGTACCATTCCTTCGCACTGTGTGCTTTACTTTTACTATTTAGTTACATGAGTTAACGTTCTGAACTGATAATTACTGTGTTCTTTTGAATGTCAGTTATGCTCATCTTCCCTTCTTTATTAGTCTCAAGGTATTTGGTGTCACCCATGGCTTCATGCACATTTTGGAGCCTAACTGAATGAATGCACGGTACATACTTTTCCGTCAGTTCTATCATTTTTCTTTAAAAAAATGGCCACTGTTGCACAAAAGTATTACCGTAAAAGGCAGTCGAAAGCTGGCAAATAATCAAGTTCGCGAGAAGTGGCGGAATAATCACGCTTATCAAAAAAAATATTCCCTGATTTGCATATCTTCATTCGCTTGATCTCAAGTTTAATGCTAGCTACGACAGCGAGTGGTCATTTATTCCTAGGATGCAAGTGACAGAATCTACCAAATTAGGCGAGTTACAAAGCAACAGGCCCAAAATGCTGTTATTGCGTGTGGGTGTACTCACGTATTGAGTGAAGCCGAAGGTGTCAACAAAGTTTTTCATCTCAAAATTTTTGCAGCAGCCAGTGAGTTGTAAAGGTTCCATTAGACCAGTTCAAGTCCAGTGGTTTTAAATCTCCGGCAAGAATTATCTGATCCGGTGTATTAGAGACAATCTCGTACAGACGTTGCAACGTAGTTGCATCAGAATTTGGAGGGCGACATGATCCAGCAAAGAATGTTGTATTATCAGCAAAACTCACTATGTACCATATTGATTCCATGTTATCGAATCCAATATCCAACAGAGTTGACCGTAAAAAAGAATGAACTAAGAAAGGTACCACCACCTGTTCGTGGCCTGCCATTCCGATGAGCGGTAGAGGGATTAGGAAACACCTCACTGTCATTGATGGTCGGGGATCAGCCGCGATTTTGTTCCAAACAGTCTCCAGTCTCCAGTCTCCAGTCTCTTGGGAGTTGGGAGTTGAACTCCCAACGCCCTTCTCGGAAGGGCCTTCCAGCCTACGCAGTTCTGGCTGGCCTCCATGGCTTTCTGGCTACGAATGACTTTCGAATGACTTTCCGTGCACATGGTGAAAAGGCATAGAGTTATGGAATTTTGGAAATGATGGGCATGATGATAACGGTGGGCATGATGGAAATGACGGACATGGTGGAAATTTCATTTTTTCGTTTCATTTATTGAACCCTCAAGGCCAAAGGCATTAAAGATGGGAGTGGTACAAAAATAAGCAAATACATAAACAGGTGCAATACATGATACAAAACAAAGTATTATCATATTCCTGTTATACAATGTTAGCTAGTGCCGAAAGAAAATGCTGGTTATCACTTATGTCGACGATATCTGCGGGAAGGCGGTTCCATTCGCGAGATGTACAAGGCAAGAAAGACTGAAATGCAGTTACAGTGTTACACGTTTCAATGCCGACTTTGTGACGATGATCAATGCGGTTTGACAGGTATCCGGGGGAGGAAATGAGGGCATCATGTAGCATGGGAAGACTGTATAGATTATGAAAGAGGCTCAAACGAATTGTCTGCGGGCGGGATGCTAAAAGAGGCAAAGAAAGATTAGCTTTCATGCTTGTTACACTTGCGGTACGGTTAAAGTTGGACGGGATATAACGAGCAGCGTTATTTTGAACTAGCTCTAGCAAGGTTATCAGTTTTTCATGATGGCGATCCCATATGGCGGCGGCCTTCCAGATTAGTTCGTATTAGTGTTTTATAAAGCAATAACTTTAAGGAAGACTCAGTTTTTGAAAAGATACGGCGCACGTAGCTCAACATGCGGTTAGCTTTGTTAGCAATGTACTCAATGTAGCGCGTCCAGTTAAGGTCAGCAGAAATATGAACACCCAGGTATTTATATGAAGTAACCGGTTCTAAGGGAACGTTATTTAGGTTGCACACAGGCGGAGCGTTGGCACTTCTTGATATTTGCATATTTTGCACTTATTAGTGTTAAGATCCATAAGCCATTCATTATACCAAAGAGAAATGTTAGAGAGATCATGCTGAAGAAGGTTAGCATCGTCGTGGGATTTTATTTCGCGGAAAACAACACAGTCGTCAGCAAACAAAAGAATGTTAGATGATACAATGGAAGGGAGGTTGTTGGTGTAAATAAGAAATAAAAGGGGTCCGAGCACTGAGCTTTGTGGCATGCCCGAGTAAACTTCGCCGAAAGGTGAGTTAAAATTATTAGTGGTAACGAACTGCGATCGGTAAAGAAGACAGTGTTCAATCAATTTCAGAACGCTGTAGTCGATGTTCAGTTGGTTTAGCTTTAAAAATAATAAGCGGTGACATACCTTGTCGAACCCTTTAGAATAATCAAGGAAAATGGAGTCAGCTTCTGACGCGCGATCTGAAATATGGTGAAATTTGATAGTAAAGCTGGCAAGTTGGGTTTCGCAAGGAAATGACTTCTGAAAGCCGTGCTGTGCGGATGTAAAAAGGGAATTAGACTCGATAAAGTTCACAAGGTTAGTGAAGATGACGTGTTGTGATAGTTTGCAACAAGCACTAGTAAGCGAGATGGGGCGATAATTTGTAGGGGAGGTTCAATTTCCTGATTTGAATAATGGAACCACCTTCCCGGCTTTCCATTGTGTTGGCAGAATGGAATTATTGAGTCTGCTGAAAAATCTTAGTATCAAGTTAGTATCAAGGAGCTGGAGGCAACTGCACTTTTACAAAATACACCTGACGGGCATGACGGCATGGTGGAAATGACGGGCATGTTGGATATGTTGGCGATGCTGCAAATGCCGGCCATGCTGCAAATGCCGGCCATGCTGCAAATGCCGGCCATGCTGCAAATGCCGGAAATGCTGCAAATGCCGGAAATGCCGGAAATGCCGGAAATGCCGGAAATGCCGGGAATGCCGGAAATGATGGGAATGATGGGAATGCTGGAAATGATGGGAATGCTGGAAATGCTGGGAATGCTGGAAATGTTGGGAATGTTGGAAACGTTGGGAATGTTGGAAATGTTGGGAATGCTGGAAATGTTGGGAATGTTGGAAACGTTGGGAATGCTGGAAATGTTGGGAATGCTGGAAATGTTGGGCATAATGGAAATTATGGCCGTGCTGGAATCCGAACACGCGAACAAACTCTTAGTCGTACCATTTGACACAGCAAACTGTTGTTCGTGCCAATATATCGGCACAACCAGGATGCGTTTGCCTATGTGGCAGACACGCCACGAGGCAGTCACGACAACAACGCCACATGCACCCAAATCGTAGGGACCAACCTGTGTAAACAATGATTGTCGCCGTTAAGGAAAGGGGAAAAACTCATTGTTGCAAGTATCTCTGCATGTGTATAAGTTTTCTTGCTGTTCTTATTCCTAGAATTTGCAAATACGCATTCGCGTGCCTCTGTCCTCGCGGTGTGCCTGGCTAAAGCTGTACAACATAAAAAAATACAACTTATGTCACGAAATCACGGCCTTGATTAGCTAAGTGGTTCGCGTGAAAGAATGGCGGCGAGAGAATGGAGCACGTCGGCTGTCAAAATATTGGTTGAAGATGTCCACGCCGTTGAGGAGCAAGCACTACCGCCCATTCTGTCTTTCTTGTAAACTCATCATATGGCTGATGAAAGGGATTACATGAAAATTACGACTGCCGTTTTTTTTTTAACCCTGCATATGCTCTACGCATGAATAAGCATATATTTGAATACCATGCATGTCGATCGATGTTCTCTAATTTGTTTTTGCAAGTTGATCTGTGGAGCATCTCTCGGAATTCTGTCCTGTCAAATCAGGCCCTACAGTGGCATCTCGCCCAGTGCCTGAGCCTGGTCATCTTTGTTATACGAATGATGGCTATTGTATAACGACGCGAGGATTAAGGTATGGCCCCCCAAATCTGTTTTCGTTGAACATGAAAGTCCTCTTGCCCTTCTCGGAAGGAGAGAGTCGCATTGATGATGATGATGACATCACTCCCGCGCGGTTTCCAGATGTGCCTTTCAGCCTAAGTAGTTCTGGCCTCCATGGCTTTCTGGCTACGTCGGGGCTATCGCATAACGAACATTTCTCGTGAACGAATGACTTTCCGTGCACATAGTGAAAAGGCATAGAATTATGGAATTTTGGAAAAGATGGGCATGATGAAAACGGTGGGCATGATTGAACTGACGGACATGGTGAAAATTTCATTTTTTCGTTTCATTTATTGAACCCTCAAGGCCAAAGGCATTAAAGAGGGGAGTGGTTACAAAAATAAGCAAATACATAAACATATGCAATACATGATACAAAACAAAGTATTATCATATTCCTGTTATACAATGTTAGCTAGTGGAGAACGAAAATGCTGGTGATCACTTATGTCGACGATATCTGCGGGAAGGCGGTTCCATTCCCGTGATGTACAAGGCAAGAAAGACTGAAATGCAGTTACAGTGTTACACGTTTCAATGCCAACTTTGTGACAATGATCAATGCGGTTTGACAGGTATCCGGGGGAGGAAATGAGGGCATCATGTATCATGGGATGACGGTATAGTGGTGATGAACGTGCGCGGAGGGCGGAAATGTCGGGCATGTGGAAATGTCGGGCATGGTGGAAATGACGGGCATCTCCACCAGTGGCATCTCACCCAGTGCCTGAGCCTGGTCGACAGGACACAGTCGAGCAACACACAGACACAGCACTGTCTGCTGTGTTTCTCGACTGCTGTGTTTCTCGAGCACTGTGTCTGCTGTGTTTCTCGACTACGTCCTGTCCCTGCGCACTGTTTGAAGTAGAAAAATGAACCAACTGGCCCCGCTACTTCCCATGATGGCTATTGTATAACGACGCGAGAAATAGGTGGGGCCCCCAAATCTGTTTTCGTTCATCATGAAAGTTCTCTTGTCCTTCTCGGAAGGAGAGTGGGCTGGAAATGCTAGCCATGGTGGAAATGACGGGCATGGTGGAAATGACGGGCATGGTGGAAATGTTGGAGACTGGGTGTTGTGTTGGGTTTTATGGCACTAGGCAGGTTAGGCCATCTTGTGCCAAGCTCGAGGTTAGGATATGTTTACTGTAGAATTTTCAGAAATGATAAAAATCATCGCTGGTGTAGATGGCCTGCAGTAAGAAACTGGCAAAAGTTGGGAATGAAGAAGGTCAGCACCAATCCATGGCTGGGCAAGGATCCCGAGGCTCCCAAACAGGTAAATAAAAACCTCACCCTTCTTATGAATGAAAAAGTAGCTGAGGTGTGTCATGCAATAAAGTGTGCGAGCGGATCAAAAATTAGTTTTTCTGTATGCCTGCTTCTTTCAAAAAGCTAAACGAGAAGGTCTGTAGAAGAGAGACGGCAGACTGCAGAAAATAAAAGTATCCATGTGGCATGAAGCCTTTTCCGCACCGGCCATACACATGCTGAGTAGTCTGATATTCTCATAACTTATTAGCAGCGCTAATCGCTGCTAATTTCTGCCTTTATGTCAAAAGTGTGTGCAAACTGTGCAGCAATAACGAAGAGTTCATAGAACGGCATGTTGTGAGCTATTCTGACAAATTTTGTCAGAAAACTGCAATGCAGAGGCAAATCCAATTTAAATTTTATGATTATAATTTCCATTTAATTGAGAAGTAAACGCCAGCTAAATAAGATCTTGTAGGATAACACGATGTTTCAAAACTGGCCCTGTTTCTGCTTTAAGGCAGCAGCTGGGCGCTCCAACCGGGCCACTTGCGCAATGCGCCGCTCACGCTGTTCATTAGCGACAGGACGCGACATGCACGCGGCCTTGAATATGCAGTGCATTTATGCGTGTTGTAAATGTGTACAACAATGCTTAGGCACTAGCTTGCGAGCGACGCGAACTTGATACTTTTTTGTATTTTGTCAATATACCTCTCCCTGATGTAAACAGTGTGACATTAAAAAGGTGTGCCCCGATAGGCAAAATCGTCGACTTCGGTTCTGAACCGGTTTTTCTGGTGCCGAGCGCTCCCCCACCACCTTTGTTCCCCGATTCGAAACGCCTCGCAGCCTTTCTTTTCTCGGTGTGAGCCTTCACGGTACGGCGCATGTTTTGCCCATTCGACCAGAAACACGTGCGCTGGGAGAGGTGTATTGTGTGGCCGGGAGAGGTCTATTGTGTACAAAGCTTCCCCGTCTTTTCTGCCGGTCGCTGTCCTGTGTACTTTTCTTCGCTATGCTCTCCCTGTGACTTCCGCCCGCTGTGAATTCCGTGAATTCCGCCGTGAAGTGCCGTCAAAGTCACCTCTGTGGTGGCATGGCTGGGAAGTACGACCACTGTGCTGCTGTTCATTTGCTTGGCATAAGCTTTGTGCTGCTTCACCCTTTCCGTCATATTGTTGGTGTCCCCAGCCTAAGCGCTACTTACACGAACCGGACTGCGGTAGATTGAATCCGGGGGTCGAGTTGTGTAAGGTCAGCCCGACTCGACGATTGCGTGTTTGCATGAACTAGATTTTAGCGAGTCGAGACCGGTTCGAATGCAGCGACACCAAACGTCGAGCAGCGTAGCGGTGAGGGCAGTGGCAGCCTCCAAGATTGCGGCATGTCACCGCTGTCTCGCAGGCGCGATGGCACAAGCGTAAAAACAGGATCGCAATTTATCCTCTCCCCTCCTGCTAACCCGACTCTTCATCTCGATCTGGTTTACGTGCTATCTTCCGTTGGGGTTGAGCGAGTCAACCCACCCCCCTTCGGCAGCGGAGTCGACTGTACTCACTTCCTCGACTCCCGGACTCGACTGTGCGATGTTTACATGAAACCAGTAACCGGTTTTCAACACAACTCCTCAACTCAATCCCGTCAAGTAAACGCCACTCTAGACGCCAAGCACTCGAGCAGGGTTTTTGTGTACCACGCCTTGCATATTTTCTATAGGACAATGAGTCTTTGGGACAGTGGAGGAGGCACCTGATAATGGTGTCCGGCTGGTACCCAGTTTGCACTGCTTCCTTTCCGAGAATGCTGGCCAAGGTTTTGCTGACGCCTTTTACCTACGGATTGCAAACGCGTTTTTGCTCCTGGCGCATACTTAGCCTATGCATAGAATTGTTTTCGTTCCGTGTTTTTCTATAAGGATGTTTTCTTTTGTCGACGAGTTTTAATGGTGCAAGGGCAGCCTTGCACCAAAGAGCGCTATGGAACAGTGTTTTCTTCTACATAAGGTTAGGTGAAAGACTTTTTTTGAATCATTTCACCTAAGAGAAACCACGAGAAAATTTGTATGCATTGGAAACTGATAGCTACCCGGCGACACTGGGAATCGAACAACCAAACCGCCCGCCAACCGCATGTGCAAAGCACTGCTGTCGCTGATTTCAAAATAAACAAGGAAGAATTGGGAATCGCTTTCAACCTAAACTTGCTTGAATTTCACCGTACCCTTCCGACACAACTCTTTGACAAAGTTCCTCTCAAAAAGGCTATGACAACGCGACACAAGATTCGCAGAATTAAATGAATGACGAATAGGGAGGGACGATGGTGTTATGCGCGAAGAAGGACGTGAGCAGGGTCACAGGGAGAAATGGGCGTTATTTTCAAGAGGTACGTGGGTGACCGGTTGCGGGGGTAAGGGGGAGGAGAGAGCAAAGGGCAGTAGGGAGAGGGTGCTGTCTCCTGCTGTTCCTTTGCGTGCGCCTTTCTCTTTTTCCCCTTTTACTTTTTCTCGAGCCGTGGACCGCAGACCGAGAATTCTTCTAAAGTGCGCTGTTTTTTTACTTCCGACGCTGAAGAACGACAAAGCTGGCGCGTCTGCCAAACCGGTCCTGAAAGGTCTCATGCATGAACGCATCCTTGCCGGCTCACCTAAAAAAACCTTACAGCGGCTAATGTGTCACTCCTGGCGAAGGGTCAGTCCTGAAGCGGTCAAAAATTTCTGAAAAATCACATCAGAGTTTTTGGAGAGAATCAGTTGCATTCGTTGACGTCCTGGTTACGCAGGACTGCCACCAGCTTTGTGAAGAGCGCAGTGCAAGGCACAAAGAGTGGCACAAAAACAAATTTTGGTCGATTTGGCGAGGCTACGGCAAATGCGAATTAGGTGTGCTAGCTCTGCAGTTTCGATTTGGGATCCACTGCTCACGGCTGGAAGTTGATGCAGAAGATAAAGCACAGCGCAAGAGACTGGTAGTTTAGGACACGGGATGATCGGCTGCGGCGATGTAAGAGCGAGTGCTGTGCTGCTCTAGAGTGTCGTATTACGTGTCATGTCCATCTGCCACTGTTTTCCTCATGGTTTGTACATGGTTCATGTACATAGAACAAAAGGCGATGATGTAGTGGTCTGATGCAGTGGCCAGCAAAACTAATCTAATCGCGCCGTCCGTATTGGAAACCCACTCGCGACCGCAAGGTATTTTCTTTTAGTTAATTTTATTTAAGGTCAAGAAAACTCCAGACATACAGACGGACCTCGGCGAACACTAAGATTGAAAGCCTCACCGCCGGATAAAAAAATCTCTTCCTCTCCCGTAACAGAGAGTAGAGTATGCATGAAATGTTTACGGGCCTAATGTCATCTCGGTGGACACCCGAACCGCACCGTACAGGAAGGGAGGAATGCCACCACCCGTTCAGCGCGATGCCTTGCCATTTGAACGCAAGGTTTTTTGAGGAAAGGAAATGGCGCAGTAATTCTCTGCCATCTCGGTGGACACCCGAACCGCACAGTAAAGGAAGGGAGGAACGCCACCACCCGTTCGGCGCGATGCCTTGCCCTTTGAACGCAGCGCTTCTCCCCCGGGCACCTGTGCGCCTGCGCGGCTTTGCTTCGATGCGCGAAGCCCCTAAGAGATCACGTATGACAACGAAGTGTATCGTGGCATTTATGTGCTTTTTGCACGTTATTAGAAATCGGAAATTATATTTCCGTGCATTATCAAACGTACAGCTCGACTGATATCTTGATAAACATTGAGAAGGCACTGGCAGCAGTTATTTTTTTGACTCGTCTGGAGACCAACCGGCGCTTGCATGCCGGTCGCGTAGGAGGGCTCAGAGAGTCTCGTTAAATCTCGTTCAGTCTCGTACGGTGCCCGGATGTTCTCGTTTCAGAGCCCGGATGATGGCTCTCGGTCTCGGCGTGACGTCACCACACTGCCGACAACGGGAGCTAAAAGCATTTCATGCTGAAAATAAGCCATGCGGAGGCAACGGCAAGGTGTTCTCCGACCGCCCGGTGTAAACGCATCATCGTGCGGCCATGGTTCTCGTCTGTTGACTTAATGAAGAAGACGGTACAAGAAAAAGCTCTACCTTAGAGCCTTTACTTCGTAAACAATCCATTACACAACCATTATGAACAGGCGAGACCTTTGTGCGGTCACGTAATTGGTGAAAGCTTCGGAAACCACGTGTTATCAGCCTGTGTCATGAAACCAGTCGTATGGACCAAGGTATCCATTTCTCTACAGATCATTTGCAGATGACGAAAGCGACACAGCCGGAGGATCTGGTTGCCTGTTGCGTTCTAGAATTTTATTTACACTATCACAAGACAGACGCCTGCACTTGCAAAGCATCACGTCCTGTGCCGATCCAACGCCTTCTAACCGCTGGTAAGGCTCCACCAGCACTGGTGGAGGCCTATCGGTGGTCTAGCTCTTAGGCCTATATCAGATGTTAGGTGTGTGCGTGTGCGTGTGTGCGTGTGTGAGCGCGCGCGAAGAGTGTCAACAAAAAGTTGCGTGAATGCAAGCGCTATTCCTATGTAAGGGCATCAAACTATATCATGTATGCGATGGCAAATCTCATGAAAATGATTATATGTTTCAGTAGAGCTATCTCCATAATACTGCACGGATGCAGGAAACGGGCGCGATGCATATTGTGTTTCTCTGTTTCGGAAAAATGAAAAGAACATGGTGACTGAGGTTATGCGTAGAGCCGATTTTAGTAAACCTAGCGCCTCACCATGGCTCCTCGCCAGCAAATTGAGGTTTGGCAGTGGACCTGCAGGGGCTTCCGTCGCAAGCGGGGAACCTGCAGTTGCATATACAAAATCTGGATAGTAAGCCAGACATTATAGCTTTGCAGGAGGCTAGCGGCTCGGTGAAATTACCGGGATTTAAGACATTCACACCACCAGAGATTGATCAAGGGGGCGTATCGAGCGTCTTCACGGCCGTGCTAGTCCATCGCAACACCACAGTGATTCAGCATACCATAGATAGCAGCAGGGAGGACTACGTCCTGCTGGAGATTTTGCCCAAAAGAAAGGACGATAAAAGTCTTTGTTCTTAATGTATACTCTTCTCCAAAAGATAAGGGGGTGGGCTTGCCACACCTCCTGATAAAGACGCAACGGCTAGCGGCTAGGTCTCAACTCATCGTGGTGGGAGATTTCAATGCGTCTCATCCGGAGTGGGGCTACATCCGAGCCAGCCCGAAGGGAAATAAGCTTTGGCATGTTGCCCAGGACCTGCGATGGACGATCTTGAACAACCCCCTAGATCATACGAGGATCGCAACAGCGTGAGCATAGACACCTCTCCAGACCTCACATTTGTGAATGATATCAGGGTAGCAAAGTAGGTAAACACGGAACAGCCACTGGGAGGTGATCACTATATCCTTTCCACGATATTTAGTGCTGCTAAGCACAAAGACGCGGTTAAAGGAACTGGCGTGACAGACTGGGACCGATTTCGGAAATACAGGAATGACACAGTGAACGGGGGGGAAATCGAGGACTTAGTAGCCTGTATTGCACACACTCAAGCAGGCCGTGAAGAGTACCACAGAAGAGGTTCCGATGGAGGAGGGGGGCTTTACGGCTGACTCTAGATTGTTACACATGTGGGAAGCACATGCGAGTCTCCTTCGGAGGTGGAGGAAACAAAGGTGTAATGGTGTCCTCCGTAGGAAGATGGCCAAGCTAGAACGAGAAATCGAAACCTACACATTGGAGTTGCAGTGCAAACAATGGGGGCAGATTTGTGACCGGATGAATGGGCAATTCGGATGCAAAAAACATGGCAGTTGTTGAGGCACCTTTTAGACCCGGCGGCAATCAAATCTGCGCAGAAGGGGCAAATGGCTAGGTTAGTGCATCGGTATCAAGGCACGAATGGGGAATTTATACATGAACTGCGAAGTCGTTACATAAACAGAGAGGTGGGCGGTTGCTTGCCGGATTACTCAGGAGAGGGAAAACCTTGATTAGATGCAGACTTTACGGTGGTGGAGGTGGAGTTTGCAATGGGCCAGCTTCGTACCATGTCAGCAGCGGGTCCGGACGGGGTTACTAATAAAATGCTGAGGAACCTGGATTTCAAGTCAGTGGGAGCACTCACGAATTTGATGAATAAATATTGGGCGGCCGGAGAGATTCCGCCAGAGAGGAAGCATGCTAGGATTACATTTATTCCTAAAGCAGGGAAGAAGCTCTGCATTGAGAATCTGCATCCCATCTTGCTAACGTCGTGTGTGGCCAAATTGATGGAGCATGTAGTCCTGAACAGGCTTCAGGGTTATGTAGAGGACAATGAGTTGATACCTTAAACAATGATTAGCTTCAGGGCTAATTTATCAACGCAGGACGTCATGATACAGCTCAAAAAAGACGTGGTTAATCCTGGGTAGGGCACGGGCACCAAGGCTATCTTGGGACTCGACGTCACTAAGGCCTTTGACAACGTTAGTTAGTTATATGGGGTTTTATGGCGCTTAAGCAACTATGGCTATCATGCGCCAAACACAAGGTTAGATGACGTTATGTCAAGTGTACAGAGGTTACATTATAATAGATTTAAAACATTGGCTTTCTTTAGAAACTTACAAACAAGTGAAAACTCGACAAGTGTTTGCTCGCCTAAAAGCAATGCGGGATGAAATGGAATGTGTTCATTGTAAAATACAGTAAAAAATTTTTTTTCTAAGTTCTTCGAGATGCGAACAAGGAATTAAAATGTGATTTACCGTGAGCTCCTCACTACACATTTCACACACAGGTTTGTCTTTTTTGTTAATAAGAAGTTATGGGTTATGTGTCTGTAACCTATGCGTAAACGACATAAAATTACTTCGATAAAACGCTCTTTATGGCGGCATGATTTCCATTCTTTTAAAATGGGCTTTATGGTATGCAGCTTGTTGTGTCCATTTTCCCAAGAAGCTTGCCACTTGGCTCTTAGTCTGCTACGCACTAACTTCATGTAATCCCTAGAAGGCAAATTCACATTTTGTTTTCCATGGTTCTGGTTTCTCATGGTTCTGGTCTCTCATTGTCCCTAATGCCAACGTGACTGGGAACCCAGCAGAATTTTATAACATGTTTTTGTGCTGTGCCTTTTATATACTGTGCATGATGCTCCCTATCAGTGGCTCCGAGGCATTTTTGGAGTTTAATGCTGTAAGGACGCTCAGTGAATCTGTATAAATGATGCTGTTTTTGATGTTCTCATTTGTTATTTTCTGTACCGCAACACAAATGGCATAAGACTCAGCGGTGAACACTGTAGCACATGAGGGCAGTCGTACTGCATTTTTATTTTTTCCTTGTTACTGCGCTTCCTACATGAGCATGAGTTTTGCACCCATCAGTATAAAATTCAGTATAATTTCTGTATTTTTGTTGTAGTGCTAGACGTTCTTGTATTATATGGTCGTGTGGTGTACAGGTTTTCCTGAGGCGTGTTAGTGTGACGTCACACACTGTGGGGAGAGTGTACCACGGCGGTAGCGCTTCGTGTCTTGGGGCAATATTTTTGATTTCGTTTAGTATGTTCAGAGTTTAACATTTTTCTTCGAAGCGCAAGAGCAATGGCTTAATCGCATGGGGCTTGTTGTTGAACAGTATTCGGGATGAGCATTTCGTGACAATTGGGTAACAGAGATGTTTGGGCTGAGAAAGGATTTTGAGGATGTATCTACAAGTTAGTGCAGTTCTTCGCTCTTCTAAGGAAGGTTCATTAGTTTCCACATACAGACTTGCTATTGGTGAAGTTCTGTAAGCACCGGAAGACAACCTTAAACCAAGATTGTGGACAGGATCCAGTCGTTTTATGTAGGACGGTCTTGCTGAGCCATATACTATGGACCCATAGTCTAACTTAGAGCGAACCAGAGAACGATATATATGTAACAGGGAAGCCCTATCAGACCCCCAGCGTTTTCTTGATAGTATTTTCAGCACATTGAGGGCCTGGGAAGGTTTTTTCTTTAAGCTGTTTATATGTGGCAAGAAAGTGAGCTTTTTATCGAAAGTTATCCCTAGGAATTTATGCTCTTGTTTGAAAGGCAGTGGGGTTTGGTTTAAATATAGTCTGGGGTCGGCCTGTAGGCCTCGTCTCAAAGAGAACAGAACCGCTACCGTTCTCTGAGGGGAAAATCTAAATCCGTTTCTATCTGCCCAGGTAGCCAGTTTATTTATTGTTATTTGTATTTGCCGTTCACAGGTAGGTATGCTGGAAGACGTGCATGCTATTTGGAGGTCGTCTACGTAAACTGAGTACATTATGGATTTTGGGATTACTTTTCCTATGGAGTTCATTGTGATGACAAATAAGGTCGTGCTGAGGATGCACCCTTGGGGCACACCAGTTTCTTGGATAAACGTCTTTGAGAAGGTTGCGCCTAGGCGGACTCTGAACGTTCGATTGGTCAGGAAGTCGCACAAACAGCTCAGCATCCTGCCGCGGATACCTAGGTCCGCTAGGTCACGGAGGATACCGAACCTCCACGTGGTATCGTAAGCCTTCTCCAGGTCGAAGAAGACCCCCATACAGTGTTGGTTGTGGATGAACGCTTCCCGGACTGTGTTCTCAAAGCGTACAAGGTGATCGGTTGTGGGACATGTCTTTTTAAAACCGCACTGGTGTATATCTAAAAGTTGCTGGGACTGAAGTATGAAGGTTAGTCTGATGTTTAGAATGCTTTCGAATGATTTTGCTATACAGCTAGTGAGTGCTATTGGCCTGTAACTGGTGGGACTAGTTTGTGGTTTCCCTGGTTTTAGGAAGGGTACTATGATTGCTTCTTTCCATGCTTGGGGGATTTCTCCACTCATCCATATTTTATTGAAAAATTTTAGGAGAGCGTCTATGGCAGTCTCAGAGAGGTGAGCAAGCATGGCATAATGTATATTGTCTGGGCCTGGTGCTGTCATTTTACCGGATGTTAGTACTGTGTTTAGTTCCTGCATGGTAATAAGCTGATTGTTGTCTTAATGTATGCATGTTCCAAGTGGTAGGCTTTGTTTTTCTACTATTGTTTTGTGCTTTTGAAATGTGTGTGTGTAGTTGGATGACCTTGAAACTGTGGAAAAATGCTCACCCAATATGTTGGCCTGCTCTTCTAATGTTGTTTGAGTACCGGGTGTTGTTAGCATTGGAAATGTGAATGGAGTAAAATTTCCTGTGAATTTACGCACCTGCTCCCGCATTTTCTTTGATGATATTGAGCTGTTTATGGAGGATATGTACTGTTGCCATGATGTCCTTTCTGCGTTGCGTCTAATGGATCGCGCTTTGGCTCTGGACCTTTTGAAGATGAGCAAGTTTCCTGCAGTGGGATGTCTGCGAAGGTTGCCCCAAGCCTTGTTTTGCTGCTTTTTAGCCAATGAGCATTCATTTGACCACCAAACTTTATGCGTTTTTCGTGCAATTTCAGACGTTTGTGGGATGGCTTCTATTGCTGCAGATATAAAGCATGTGACAAATTTTTCATTTATTTCTTCTATAGTAAGGGTTTAGGCATAATCTTTTTCTAGTGTGGCTTTCGTTCTGAAAAGTGCCTAGTCGGGGAGGTTAATTTTCCATCGCCGTGGCTTCTTAGAGAGGATGACTGTAGTTGATGTTAGCTTTAAAACCGTAGGTAAGTGATCACTTCCCCGAGGGTCGTCTAAAACATCCCAAATACAATCATTCAAAACCGATGGAGATGCAAATGCTAAATCGAGGCAGGTCATTTTTCCAGAGCTGGGGCAACAGTACGTGGCTTTTCCCGTATTCATTAAACATATGTTATTCGAAATAATAAAATCCTCGATGAGCTGACCCCTGGAATCAGTATGCTCACTTCCCCAGAATGAGGAGTGTGCGTTAAAATCCCCAATTATCACATATGGCTCAGGCAACTGCTCTTGAAATTCTTCTAGATCACGCATGGCAATTGTGTTGTGTGGTGGTATCTACACAGAGCATATTGTTATCGTTTTATGGCTAATGATTTTTACTGCGACCGCTTCTAAGTTTGTCTTTAATGATATCTCTCTTGCAAAGACATCGCTTTGCGTAATGATAGCGACGCCTCCTGAGAGTCGGCTAGCTTGCACTCGGTCTTTCCGGAAAATATTATATTTTTTAAAGATGTTTGTGTGCTGTGGCCCAAGGTTTGTTTCCTGCAGGCACACAGCTGTAGGTGCCATTGTTTTCAGCATTTCGGTTATGTCTGTGTAGTTGCTGTGTAGACCTCTACAGTTCCATTGTATTATATACGCCATTGTGATAAGCTGGGGATTGGGGAAAGTTATTTATTCTCAGGAGCAGTGATTCGCGGTTTCCCTTTCTTCTCTAGGGAGTCTCGCCGCCGCTGCAGCGGTGGCGAGCCAGGAGTTGAATCCATCGCCACTTTCGTGGCGCTGGATTTCCGCGGAGACGCCGCGGGTGCGTGTGTTTTAGATGTCGGCGGACTTTCGCTGACATCCATTTCCTCCACGGTGGACGTGGAGGATGCTTCTTGGTTGCGATGGCCCGTGGCCTTCGCATTCGTCTTTTTTATTGGCACCGCTGAACCAGTCCCTGCTCCAGCGGCAGAGTCTCTTGGGCCAGCAGGTGAGGGGTGTGGCGAAAGGTCCAGTTCAGCAGAGCTGTTATCGGTGTCTGTCGCCGAGGATGCCGCTGCTGAAAGTGGGGCCTGAGGGCCTGCGGCGAGGATCGCGTGGTCTTCCCGCGAAATGTTCAGCCCTATGGACTGTGTCACCGACTTCTGTGGTGGGGACTTGGTTGTCGACCCCAGGTCCTTCGGATCGACCTGTGTGCCGACAGAAACTGAAGGCGGCGACGGTCTCCGCGTCACCGCTTCAGAGTATGTCCCTTTCTGTTGGAAAGAGACGCGTTTTTTTGCTTCAAGGTAGGACAGGTTTTTTGTGGTCTTCAAAGTTATGATTTGTTTTTCTGTTTTCCAGACTGGGCACGACTGGAGTACGCGCCATGTGCGCCATTACAGTTGATGCATTTTGGTGAGCGTTCGCATCTTTCCTCTGTATGTGCGTCTTCTGCGCATGTGACACAAGTTGGTTTACCGCGACAGGCCAACATGCTGTGTCCAAAGCGCTGGCACTTGAAACATCGTCTCGGGTTCGGTATGTATGGGCGGACTTTACAATGGAGGTATGCGGCGTGGATGGAGTCAGGCAGAGTTGTGGTATTGAAGGTAAAGACAATGTGTTTTGTCTTGATTTCAACATTGTTTCTCCTGATGGTTATTCGTCTGGCTGCTATAACTCCTTGTTCAGATAGTTCTTCTTCCATTTCCGCATCGGTACTCTGTAGGAGTTCATATTCAGATATGACGCCCTTTGAGTGGTTCAGGGTTCGGTGCGGGGTTACCTGTACACTTGTTTCTCCAAGATTCTATAACGACATCAGTTTTAGTGCTCTGTTCTTTTGTGTTAGTTTCTACAAGGAGATCTCCGGTTCGCTGCTTTTTTGCTTTGTAATCTTTGCCTACACACCTTTTTAGGGTGTTGGCGATCACAAATGCAGACAAGTTGGCTACAGGTTCATCTGTATTTGAGTGAACCATGAAAGACTTTGGAAACGTTTCTGGTTTCTGTGGTATCAATTTTTTCGCATCGGTGCGACCCCTTTTTGGGGGCCGATCAGATTTTTTTGCAAATTTTTCCGTACGGCATGTACTGGCTAAGGGTTCCTCATACTTTGTCGCTTATGATTCACCCTTATACACAGAGGAAGGTCCCGGGACTCCCCGCCTGGTAGACAGACGAGAAGCCCATCGGCCGAGGATTTACCACTTCCTCGACCGCCACCGTTCAAGGTTTCTTCCCTCCACCTTTCAACCTATCGCCACGGTACGGATGACAGCTTCGGTATGGGGGCTAAGGGTCCGTGGTGGCGCCAAGCACCAACACCTCGTTACACAAGGTGCCCTTGCAGGCCACCTGGTGTACGTTCGTTGGTTCGGGAAAGTCAGCGATGCTCTGGAACTTTAAACTTCCGGGTCGCACTCCTCTGGCAGAAATGTCGTAGCCAAGGTAATCGACTTTCTCGAAGAAGAAACGGCACTCGCTTAATCGCAGCGTTAATCCCGCTCCACGGAGGACATCCAAAAGCATCCGCAGGTGGTCAAGCCTCTCTTCCACGGTCGCTGTGGGCAACAGGATGTCTTCCATGTAGGCGTGAGCCACGGTGTGTCGTAGGGGACCCAGTACAGCGTTAATCATTCTCTGGAACACTGCCGGTGCGTTGGCCAGGCCAAATGGCATTCGAGCATATTCGTAATAGCCGTCTGGAGTAACGAAAGAAGTCCTGTGTCTCGATTCCTCGGTCATAGGAATTTGGTAGTAGCCTGACGCAAGATCTAGGCTCGTGAAGAAGCATTTCCCTCTCAGACGGTCCAGTTGATCATCAATTAAAGGCAGTGGATACCGGTCCTTTTTTGTGACACGGTTGAGGGCACGGTAGTCCACGCAAGTTCGTTGCTCCCCTGTCTTTTTTCGCACCAGTAGGAGAGGACTTGCATAATCCGATTTGGAGTCGACAACAATGCCAGTTTGCTTTAGTTCTTCAATCATTTTTTTTGTGCGTGCCCGTTCGGCGTGAGAGAGTCGGTAGGGACGAAATTTCACTGGCTCCAGCGTTGTTAGCTCAATGCTCATTTCAGCGGCATTTGTGCAGCCAATCTCTGAAACGGTGGTTGCGAAGCAGTCCCGATACTCAAAAATAAGCTGTTCGAGCTTTTCACGTTCCTCAGGAGCAACACCAGGACCTACTTGAATTTCTTTGCTCGGTATCATTAAGGGCTGGACAACGCTGGTGTCCGACTCACCCTCTCGTGGCGATGCATCGTCTGGGTAGCAAATTTCCGCTCGTGCGACTCGTTCGTTCTCTTCGATGGTCAGTTCATGATTGCAAATGTTCATTATAGGGACTACTGTTTCGTTGGTCCCGTCACACTGAGGACACAGCGTGGTATGCAATGCTCTCGACCGTCTTGGCACCTGAGCGGCATGTCCACGAAGACATCTGAGCGTGGTGCGCTACCAGTGGCGTAGAGCTTAACGAAACCCGCTTATTTTGGGGGCACAACCGTTGTTTCCTTCGCCCATAGGCATACAGGTCGTTCTGGGAGCTCCGGAATTTCAATGCTGTCGCCTCTATTGTCCTCGTTCCTGTGCTCCTCAAAAATTTGCACTGTGTTCTTCCGCCTCACAATCGTGACGTGTGGTTGCTCGGTGAAAGGTAGCACGGGTATGGACTGTGACGCGTCCGGCACGAGCAGCACGGGAACGTCCGCTGTAGCTTGGTCGACCGTGAGGGTGATGTTCGTTTCCCCACACGGTGTCACATGTCCGGACCCGTAGCCCCCGATAGTGAACGGCTTGGTCAACTTCGTGTAAGCGACTCCGATTCAGTTGGCATCCTCCTCCCGCAGAGTTACGCATTGGCTACCGAGATCGACGTATGCTCGTATGTCGCAGCCGTTCGCTTTCGCCATCATAAAGTACTTTTCGTTCGCCTCTTCAGCGGCTCGGAGGTCAAAGCCCAACACGTTCTGAGCGACGCGCGCTCCTCTCTCCGTTTTTGCCCTGCAGTCTTTTTCTCCGTGGCCCACTCGTCCGCAAGCGTTGCATCTCGCCTTTCGCGGTAGTGTCGGGCAATTGAGGGACACATGACCGTACTCGCTGCAGTTGAAGCAGAGGGGCTCTCCTCTTTCATTTCATTGCGGCTTCCTCCTCGCCTTCGGAGAAAGGTTCTTGTGGTCTGTAGTGTTCAAGGTCGACGCCATTGCTTCGCTTTTGTTGCCATAGGCGTTGGCATATGCAGGGAAACGAGAATGGTTCGGGGGACCACTTGATTTTTAACTTTTGGGGGCAGTGTTTCCCAATCTTTCTTCGAGGCATTTCAGGCAGTGAAGAAGGTCTTCCGGCGACTCGTACGTGCGTATGCTCACTGCTCTAGTTACGTCGTCATCGTATAGTCCCGTGATGAGGTATTGAATGCAATCTTCATCTGTGAGGTTGCAACGACGAGCTTTCGAGAGCTTCTCGTAGTAATAACACTCGATAGGCTCACCGCGCTTTTGTCGTCGCTCCTGCATTTTTCGATGGAGTCGTTGGAGCCCCGCTGTCGTGGGGAAGGCGCGCTTAATTTCTTCTTTCCATTCCGGCCATGTTTTGTTGACGGAAGAGAGGGAGTCATACCATGTCTTCGCAGGCCCTTCCAACCTCGAGAGTGCGTTGCCAGATGTCAGCCAGTCGGACCAATGGTAGACTTGTGCCAAGTCGTCCACGCGTCTTATCCAAGCGTCTACTGTCGGAGAGCTGGATGACACAGGATCAAACGATGGCACTAACCGAGCTGTCTCTCCCGCGCCGATGATGGGTGTGGCCGCTGCTTGCTGCGTCTGAAGCAAGGCAATTCCATTGATGGCTTCTCTCACTGCGGCCTGAACGCTGGCCTGCAGGATTTCCGCCACGTTAATCGTTGACGGAGGTATCGGGGATAAGTTTCCACTTGTCACCACGTTGTCGGATCCGCCTTCACTTGAGTCGTCGGCGTCGTCGTTCCCGCCATCGTTGCTCGGTCGTCCGCCATCTTCGTTTGCCATATCCGTTGAAGATGCTCCGGTGCGGGTGATAGGCATGGTGGGGCTTGCCGGTTGACTTCGTAAGGTCGGGCGAACGTTCACTCTATCCCACTTCTGAATTGTTAGGATCCTTAAAACAATTCAAAAGACGTTTATTCGTCTTTCCGTTACAAAGGAGCTCTGGGTTAACAAGAGGCCGTGTTGTTTCTTTCGTGTCCAACACCTGAGTCTTCTTTTCGCGCCGCGCGAGCGCTCGTCCTCCTCATCCTCTCCTCGCATCACTCTCTCCTCCCATGGGCGGCTCGGGTTGCTCGCCCTCCGGCGAAGGATCTCCGTCCGCGGGGATGAGCTGGCGCTCACACACTCGACCAGCTGTAGCTATCGCGTCACTACAGGTTTAACCGCAGCTAAACCACAGCCAATTTTTTTTTTGCTAAAGCTCTGAGGGACGCTGTAGAGCAGGGCTCTAGATAGTTTAGACCACCGGGGTTTCTTTAAAGTGCGCAGACATCGCACAGTACAAGGACCTCTAACATTTCGTCTCCATCGAAATGCCACCGTCATGGCTAGTATCGAACCCGCACCTCGAGCACCATAACCACTGAGCCACCGCAGTGGGTTATCCATGTGTGTCGTCGCTTAACAGTAAAGTATTTTCTAATGCGGTCACCACAGTGTGGCTAGTCACGAAGTACACGCAATACACAGCATCTTATTTCAGCCGAGAAACAAGAAAATGCCCAAGACAGGAGGTGGACATCACTTCTGCGCGCTTTAAGCACGTGTAACGCCTAGAAACGGAGCCCTAAAAACGAATTTTATACAAGACTTATTGGGCAGACATCGTGCACTGCACGGAAATATGCTATGTGCAGGGAGGGGCACACTGGTGCTGCATCGCAACAAGACATAACAACTGATGGCTGAACGAGACTGATGTTTGTGATGTCGAGCTTATGTTTTGTGTGTGTTTCCTGGTGCGTTCTTGCGAGCCCCGCTTGCCCACTCGCGGGGCCGTTCCTGTCTCCCCCGTGCCGTCGAAGAAGTGGTGAAACACTGTCTGACGAAGCACCGAGGCATTACAGCAGATGGCGTAGCGTCGCGGATATTCCTGACGTTGGTCCGCTTCTATTTTGTCCCTTGAAACTTTAATGGTGTTAATGGATGTGGTGTTTGGCTTCTAATCGCAAGGACGTCTGAGAGAAATCCGTGCGCGACGACCGCATTCAGGTAGAGGCGAAAGGCAAAGAGGCCAGTATGTGCTCTGCTACGTTGGTGCACTGTGAGGCAGTTTTTCTTGTAGCGCGAGAGTTATGAGGCCTCGTTGCCCAGAAAGCCAGGCGTCTGCGTGTCCGGCGTGTGAGGGAAAAGTCACGAGCCTGGCTCTGGCAGGTGGCGCCCAGGGAGCAACCTAGGAGGCAGGAGGGCCACAAGGTCACGTGACCTTCCACGGAGTCATCACAACCTGCCCATCGGATAGTGAGTAAGCTGCCCTCCCACTGCTGGGAGCGCCTGCCATCGCAGGCCAGTGGCGCGTCGCTTAACCGCTGCACCACTGCCCTTACGCTATCACATCATAGCCTTAAGGCGGAACTTGTGTCCTTCATTTCTTTTTGTTTCGTTGAGATGCCGCGGTCTAAGCGGCTGCAAACATTGCGAATTGCGTGGTTTACAAAGACACCAAACGACAGATCGGCTATGATCGATGGTCGCTACGAAGGAGAGCTCCGGTTCAATTTAAACCGCCTTCGGTTACTTACAAGTGACATCGTACAATGCACTGGTGTTTTTGTGTTGTGCCTCGATCAATCGAAATCCTCTGCCGCGGGCGAGATCAGCAGCCGAACGTCAAAATCACGGAGCCGGTACTGTGGATCGGCATAAATATTACGCGAAAGTTATGGGATAAAGGAGCTTTACACGACAATAATAAAGGGAGTTTCTCCTAAGAACTTAAGCAACTTTTAAAAATACGCTTTTTGAGAAAGAAGAACACTTTTTTCGGCATAGTATTACGAACAGTCTAGCGCATCAAAATACACCTGAGACGCGCTAACTAGTAGGCTTGGTAACTAATATCGGCTGTTAAGCTTTTAGCTATTAATGCTAATCCCTTTATTGAGAAGCGTGTAGGTGACCGTAGGTAACATCCACATCAGTTTTTAAAATTTCGAGAAGGCAGTTACTCTCGGCGCCGTGGCCCACCACATTTCGGCTATTTCACAGAGCTACTTGTACTGGGGGGGGGGGGGGGGGGGGGGGGGGTTGCTTTTCGCACGAATGCATCTTGGCCGGATGTAGCGTAAATTTGTTCGGCCACAGCGCAGAGGGCAACTGCGCTTTCGAAATTCTAAAAAAGTGGTGCGGATATTACTGTCGCAAAGCTGAAAGTTGTGCAAGTTGGATAACGTCCATGAAGTAAGAATAGCGCGAAAAACCACCGTTGCGAGTCGACGCTTGTCTGCGTCGTTTCCTTTCCGTTCCTCGCGTTCCATTTGCGCTATTGCTACATCATGGATATTACTTATGGATGGCTACACGCCTCTCAATTAATAAGGACACACAGTAAAAGAGGTTCCCTAGTCAGTATTAGTTAACTATCCTTCTAGCTAGCGCGTCCTAGCTCTAGTCTGATGCGCTACACCGCACACAATGTTGTGCCGAAAACAGCGCTCTTCTACCTGAAAAATCTTTATAAATTGCAGAACTTCTAAAAGATCTTCTAAAAAAAAATAACTTCAAAAAATCTTTGTAAAGTTTCAGTACTCTAGTGTGCTGCAAGTGTCCGCAATCGCTGTTTGCGAACGACGTTCGTGTCTGCTATCTCGTCGATTCGGCGGGAACATTTTTTGATGATTGTGTAGCTCCCGCTAGTTGTGTGGCGTGGGCCGGCTGCTTCGCTTCATAGTAAAATGTCTGCTTGGCTCTCGCGGAGGGCACTACGAACGCTGATGCACGGAGGATATCGTGTGATCCCGAAAGCAGCTGACAGCTTCTACAAATCCGGACCGTCAAGCCTCACCACTAGTTGTGGCGATGCGCGGTGGCTAGATTCAGCAGACGATGGCTTTGTATTTAACCCCTATACCGCTTCGGAGCGCTGCAAATAAAGCAGCAGCGCTTGATGCCACGATGGCCTTCGCGGCAAGTTGCCAACTACGGCATGTTTAGCGATCGACGGGTGAGCTAATGGTATTTGGAACAGCTGCACTCGATAACCGGGAACAGCCGTGTAAACCGGCTGACACGCATAGAGTCATTGTTCGCAAATGCTCGACGTAAATGTGGTCTGCAGCATAAATGAGGACGTAAATGACCCACTTTCTGCAGTTGCGCAACTTCGTACCACTGGTGCGAAAAGAAGTTCCGGAACTGCCGAAAGTGGAGGGCTGTCATACAGAAGGAAACGGACAATTCGGCGTCGTTTATTAAGTTCGCGCGACGCCTGTGATTTACTAATGAGCTGTAATTGATAGAGTTGCCATGACAGCAGTGTATATTTAACTAATAGCCCAAAGACAAAGCTTTAGCTGCAACCATTTCAATGCGAGGAGAGTTATGTGAACTTGCAGGGAAGGGGCGTACCTCGCTTTTTACGTGCATATATACGCATGGTTCTAGATATTGTTTTTCTGCTCAGATATGGACATATAAGGTAATACACAGATATGACCATATATATGGGCTGTATTTACATTTAATACCAGATCTGATCTAATTTCCAGATATAGATAGACAAGGAATTGGGTAGATCAGACCATATATGGCCCAAACTTACATTTACCGCCACAGATGACCTAAATCCAGATGCGAATTTATAGGGAATTGGGTACATCTGGATATACAAGGCTGCATATATCGGTTATGTGCAGAAATATACCCAATTCTCTATCTTGATAAGGATTTGTTTAATAATGCCACACTGGTCATTTTCGTACTGGAGCGATCATAAAACTGCAGGCATGTGAACATGCCCCAGAATCATCTTGTCATTAACTTCAAGCAATAATATCACCCTATAGTGCTGTCGATAGTATGCGTTTCCTAACGCAAGCTAGTTGGCCACTGCGGAAAATCAAAGAAGCGGCTGTAGGCCATAATTAGAATTCAAGTTGCGGGTATGTGTTGATGAAAAGGACAGAACAAATTTGACGACGCTTAACCTACCCTTAAGAGTACAATGCGACATCCCTCCCACGCAAAGACTCTCATAGATTTATATAATGCGGGGAGTCCTCATACCACTACTGTCGCAGCGCTGCAGCGGTTAAGCAATGTGCCACTGCCCCGCCAAGTGGCTGTTTCCAACAGCCACTGGAGGAGCTTGCGAGATAGGTTGCTGATTCGGAGCTGCCGTAAGGCTCATATTTACATAAATAAGTCTTTGGGAGGCTGTTTTTTTCTCGACCAATCAACTAATGAGCCGTGCAAAAGCTGCCACCTGCTCACTGTTAGCTGTCTGCTTTTTTGTGAAGCGGATGGAAGGACGCGGGCTTCTCTCGTGAACACCAGCTCTGATTAAAACAACCTCACAAAAATGTGTTCAAAAACTACATTCACTAAAGTTCACTAATGAAAATAAGTTACGGCTACACAGAGAAGGTGCGTTTTTTGTTCAAAACATGCATCCTAAGCAGATGTGAATCAAACCAGTTAGACTTCTTGATAAAGAAAGCGTCAATGATCGTAGCTTAGAAACTGCATCGTATTGTAGATGGGTTGACATTTGTTTTTCCGGCAATGGACAGCAAGATAGCCACTAATACCACCTTTTATCAGATTTAAGTAATGTAGCGCTCTTTCATTTACACATCGGCCTGTTAAGCCAACCTGCACTTTTTAACAAGCCAGGGAAATACTGTAAACTACTTTCGTGACGGATTTTTGTGAACTTCGTTACGTGATTAATATTGCACGGCGTATTCTTATCGGGCATATCTGACAACTTGCATGGTGGAGAAAAAACAACGTTTTATCGGCTGGCTATATTTAAGGTCTTTGGATATTGTATGCAGATACGGAATGACTTGAGTGTTCTGTTCCTATTCTTTATCTGCTGTTCTTTTTCCTTTTCCCTTCTTTTCTGCAGAAAACTGCCGCAAACAGCTGAAATACTGTCAGCAGGGAAAGCAGACATGCGTATCCGCTTGGCCTCATTTGACAATATCGCTTAATATATGTGGGCGATTTTGTTTCTTTTTTTTTTCCAAGGCGGCTTAGATGCAATTCATAGCAACCCCAGGTTTCCTTGTATTTTAGAGTATGAGCTGTTATAAGGCAGAAGGGTATTTTGTTACCTAACGTTATACATACAATAGATGTGGTTCTCAACGAAAGAAATTCTCACTTATAAAACTATGCTGTTTACGAATGGATTTCGTACGTGAACTTTAAGCCTCCTTCAGTGACCTTAAAAGACGTGATAATGTCGCCAACAGCGTCGTCAAAGATGAAAAATGCCCGTTGTCTAGAATCGCCAAGCAGGTTTTGATCAATACCGATACAACGTTAACGCCTTGTTCTGCCCCATGCAAGCAGTCAAAAATTTATTCGATGATAACAAGAAGTCTGCGCCGCGCAATACTAATCACGTCACGAATATCACAAAAATCTGTCCAGATTGTTTTAAGTATTCCCATTGCTTCTAAAAAATTGTGCATTTGCCAAACAGGGCGATGTTTGAATGAAAGAGCTCTACAACACTTCAATCGAGTAAAAGGTGGTATTACTGGTTTACTAGAAATGCAGATGTCAACAAATGTACAATAAGACGCAGTTGCTAAGCTACGCTACTGACAAGCTTCAGCACAAAATCATGGAAGCTTTCTTTATCAAGAAGGCTGATAACTGCGGCAGCACGCCTTCACTATCGTTGCTTGAAAATGAAATGGCTTTTTTGGAGACATGCAATCAGATTCTACGTCACGAGAAGGTAGTTAAGCGTCAAATCTGTTCAACTAAAATCATTTCACAGTGACAACATGAACATACAAGGAATATCATTGCGAAATCTTTAAAAGACATGCCGACAACCACAGGAAGTGTGGTAAACTGCCGCGAACATCCCTGACATGTTTTGGCCGCGTTTTCTGTATTCAGTGGAGGTCCGTAAGAAGTCCCCGATGGTGTTATAGCCCTTAACACGAGCATATTAGGCATACTGTCACCTCCTGTCACCTGACATTCTGGTGGAGGTGCCGTCTTATGCGACGTCATCCCCTGCCTCCCGATTCGCCGAGTCCCATTCCCAGCCCGGGCCGCCGCCCCTCCGCTGAGGAGGCCGAGATACGTGCCAGCCGGCGAATTCAAGGACTCGGCCCCGAATTCGGCCTCTTGCCGCACCTTACAACAAGGTCCGTTCCGGCAGTGCACATGGCTCGGTCTACCGTGAGCCAAGGCCAGCAGACGGATTCTTCGCCCGTGCCTGCCGTGGTTTACGTCCCTGTCGCGCCTCGTTCAGCTCTCCCGTTCCGTGGTCAAGCCTCCGAAGATATCGACGATTGGCTTCAGCACTATGAACGCGTGGCCCGCTACAACGGCTAGTCTGCGGAACATTGCCTGCAAAACTTGTATTTTTGCCTTGAGGGCGCCGCCCGTCACTTGTATGAGAACCACGAGCACACCCATACGTCGTGGGATACTTGCAAGGCACAACTGCGACTCACTTTTGCTAACCAGCATCGCCGCCAACGCGCAGAGGACCTCCTGCAAACCAGGTTCCAGGGCCCCGATTAAACCGTCACAAGTTTCGTCGAAGACGTGTTGCGCCTTAGTGCCCGAGCTGATCCCCGCGCCACGGAGGACAAGAAGGTGCGCATTCATATGCGAGGAGTGAAGTCAGACATTTTCGGCGGTCTCATTCGGGATCCTCTCACAACCATGGCCGGCTTTATATCCGAGGCGACTAACATCGAGCGCGCCCTGGCAGCCAGAGCAGACATTATCGTCGGCTTGCTGGAGTTTCTGCTGCTTCCAGTCTTTGCGCTGACCACCCGGCGCTTTACCCGGGTGGCTTACCCGTCGACGCCATGCACCTACGCGAGGTCATCCGCGCAGTTGTTAGGGAGGAACTCCAGAAGTGTCTGCCACCCACCACTTGCTCCTCTTCGTCCCCCTTCACGGAGGTCGACCGAGAAGTGCAACGCGCACTTTCTCCTCGCTGCACCGTCACCCCTCCTCCGGCACCGCCCGCCGTGACGTACGCCTCCGTCGTCCGTCGCTCGTCGCCGCCGTACGATGTGACAATAGGGTCACCAGGGGTTCGCCAGACGCCAATAGCCAAGCACAGAAAAATTACCGACGACGCTGTCCATCCTGTTCGTCAGTCACCTTATCAAGTTTCGTTGAAAGAACGTGAAACCATACAACATCAAGTGCGCGAAATGTTGGCTGATGACATTATCCAACCATCTCACAGCCCGTGGGCTGCTCCGGTGGTGCTAGTGAAGAAAAAAGACGGCACCCTTCGCTTCTGTGTTGACTACCGGCGCCTCAACAGAGTCACGAACAAGGACGTATATCCACTTCCACGCATCGATGACGCTCTTGATCGCCTGCGCCATGGCCGTTATTTTTCGTCCATCGACCTTAAAAGCGGGTATTGGCAGATAGAAGTGGATGGGCGCGACAGAGAGAAGACTGCTTTCGTCACTCCAGATGGACTTTATGAGTTCAAGGTGATGCCCTTCGGACTCTGTAAAGCTCCAGCGACCTTCCAGCGCGTTATGGACACCGTGCTCACCGGCCTCAAATGGCAAACATGCCTTGTCTACCTTGATGACGTCGTCATTTTTTCAAGCACGTTTCATGAACACCTGGTTCGCCTAAAAGCCGTCCTGCAGGCTATCAGAAACGCCGGCCTCACCCTGAAGCCTACGAAGTACCAGTTTGGCTATGACGAACTGAAGTTTCTGGGTCACGTCGTCAGTCACGAGGGCGTCCGTCCTGATCCCGATAAAACAGTGGCCGTCGCTTCCTTCCCGATGCCGTCAGACAAGAACGCCGTGCGGAGATTCCTGGGCCTCTGCGCTTACTACAGACGCTTTGTTCCCGACTTTTCAGATATCGACGCGCCGCTTACTCGCCTCACGAAAGAGTCCGTCCACTTCCAGTGGTCTGATGAAGAGCAGATTGCATTTGACCATCTGAAACGGCGCCTGCAGGCTTCCCTGTACTAGGCCATTTTGATCAGGACGCCGCGACTGAGGTCCACACTGACGCTAGTAACACGGGTCTCGGGGTCGTCTTGATCCAGCATCAGAATGGCGCCGAGCGTGTCATCGCATACGCCAGTCGTGTTCTATCCAAGCCAGAAATCAATTACTCGACCACCGAAAAAGAATTCCTCGCAGTAATTTGGGCGATCACAAAGTTCCGACACTATCTGTACGGACGCCCATCCCAGGTGGTCACAGACCATCACTCCGCGTGGAAGTCGAAACGCCTGTCATATTGACTACACCTTTTTGGTCGGTGCCTTTTTATTTTTTTATTTTTAACATGTATTCACCCGACCAGACGAGATTTCGTCAAACCTTGTATTTCAAGCCATCACTCTCTGTGTTGGTTGACCAATCTAAGGAACCCTGCAGGCCGACTTGCGTGGTGGGCTCTCAGACTGCAAGAATTCGAGTTTACGATCGTCTAAAAGTCTGGTCGCCGACACACTGATGCTGACTGCCTGCCCCCGCGCTCCCTTCGAATCTGCGCCTACTGATACGGACGACTTTGACATCTTCCTATGTACTCTAAGTCCTGTAGATATGGCTGCGCGGCAGCGACTCGACCCCGAACTTCGCGTCGTGATCTCACATTGGGAGGGTCAAGGAGGCGTAGTTCCACGTCCTTTTGTGCGCGTACTGCCTAATTTATGCCTCCGAGACAGCTTTGCCGAGAGCCCGAGGTCATGGCTTTTGGTCGTGCCCACTGATCTACGCGACGAAATTATGGAAGCGTCTCATGATGACCCCTCCTCAGGAGATTTGGGGTTCAGTCGAACGCTCGCGCGAATACGGTCGAAGTATTATTGGCCACAACTTGACAAGACAGTTCGCCATTACACAAGAACCTGCCGCGAGTGTCAACGGCGCAAGACCCCTCCGATGAAGCCTACGGGACTCCTTCACCCCATTACGCCACCGCTCAGTCCGTTCCAGCCAATTGGCATGGATCTACTCGGACCTTTTCCTCAGTCGCGATCGGGGAACCGCTGGATCGCAGTTGCGACGAACTACCTTACGAGGAATGCCGAATCACGTGTTCTGCCGTCATCAACGGCTTCGGATGTGGCTAAGTTTTTCGTCGAGTCAGTTGTTCTTCGGCACGGTGCCCCAGAGGTCCTTATCACTGATCGTGGTGCCGCGTTTGTGTCCCAACTTCTTTCCCAGATACTAAGCTGAAGCCATACCGCTCACCGCAAAACTACCGCATGCCACCCGCAAACAAACGGGCTGACCGAGCGCCTTAACAAGACCTTGGCTGACATGCTCTGAATGTATGTAGACATCGAGTACCGAACCTGGGACGAAGTGTTACCTTACGTCACTTTTGCGTATAACACCGCGGTTCAAGAAACTACCGGATTTTCACCAATATGCCTGGAGCACGGCAGGGAAGTCACTACCATGCTCGACGCTATGCTGCCCCACCAGCCAGACGTCTACACTCACGCCGATGCTCAACTCGTCGCCCAACATGCGGAAGAAGCCCGACAGCTGGCCCGCCTTCGCATCCAAGCCCGCCAGCAAGTCGATGCTCGGCAATACAACCAAGGCCATCGGGATGTTCAATTCAATCCTGGTGATCGCGTGTGGGTGTGGACTCCAATTCGACGCCGTGGCCTTAGCGAGAAGCTACTCAAAAGATACTTTGGCCCGTACGAAGTGATTGGCCGTATAGGCGAGTTAAATTACGAAGTGCTGCCGATAGTAACGCGTGCGTCCCGCCGCCCGCCTGCCTCCGAGGTTGTTCACGTCGCTCGCCTCAAACCGTACTGTGACCGCTCGGAGCACGTGGCCTGACTCTTCGCGCCTTACGCGTTTTTCAGCGTTAATTTTACTTCTCTGCGCATCGGGACGATGCGCCTTTCGGGAGGAGAGCAATGTCATGTGTGTTATTTTCCACTTAACGTCATCTTCAACCAGCGGGGAGCCGATCGCCGGCAAAGAGGAAGAAGCTCGGTGGGAAATCGCTCGTGAGCCCGGCCGCGACCGCTTGAACTGTATCTGGCGCCTGCTCTCCTGTAGTCCTGGTCCTCTAGTGTCCCCACAATCCGCGTCGCTTGAACGACCCGTGACAATATTAGTTAGTTATATGGGGTTTATGGCGCCTAAGCGACTATGGCTATCATGCGCCAAACACAAGGTTACATGATGTTATGTTAAGTGTATAGAGGTTACATTATAATAGATTTAAAACATTAGCTTTCTTTAGAAACTTACGAAAAAGCCAAAACTCGACAAGTGTTTGCTCGCCTAAAAGCAATGCAGGATAAAATGGAATGTGTGCATTGTAAAATACCGTAAAATTTTTTTCTAAGTTCTACGCGATGCGAACAAGAAATTAAAATGTGAATTACCGTGAGGTCATCACCACACATTTCACACACAGGTTTGGCTTTTTTTGTTAATAAGAAGCTATGTGTGATGTGTGTGACCTATGCGTAAACGACATAAAATTACTTCTATAAAACGCTCTTTATGGCGGCTTGATTTCCATTCTTTTAAAATGGGCTTTACAGTATGCAGCATGTTGTTTCCTTCATTTTCCCAGGAAGCTTTCCATTTGGCTCTTAGTTTTCTACGTACTAACTTCATGTAATCCCTAGGAGGCAAATTCACATGTTTTATTTCCATGGTTCTGGCTTGTGCAGCACACATGTCGGCTCTCTCATTGTCCCAACGTGTCCCATTGTACCAACGTGACTGGGAACCCAGCAGAATTTTATAACATGTTTTTGTGCTGTGCCTTTTATATACTGTGTATGATGCTCCCTATCAGTGGCTCCGAGGCATTTTTGGAGTTTAATGCTGTAAGGACGCTCAGTGAATCTGTATAAATGATGCTGTTTTTGATGTTCTCATTTGTTATTCTCTGTACCGCAACACAAATGGCATAACACTCAGCGGTGAACACTGTAGCACATGAGGGCAGTCGTACTGCATTTTTATTTTTTCCTTGTGTTACTGCGCTTCCTACATGAGCATGAGTTTTGGACCCATCAGTATAAAATTCAGTATAATTTCTGTATTTTTGTTGTAGTGCTAGATATTCTTGTATTATATTGCCACGTATCATTGTAGTGTTCGTTCGTTCGCGCAAGGCCGCAGAAAAGGGGTGTTATCATTTTTGTTCGTGACGCGAGAAGCGACCGGACTTATCTCGATTGTTCACAGCCATGAACAGCTGCATCTACGTGTTTCTAGATTACTCTAGATGATCTCGACCTGTTATCCCGAAGTTTCCTTGCCGGCTTTAAATTGAACGATGCCGCGAGCAGCGGGCATTCGTAGTTCGACGATCGACGAGCACGCTTGTTGCTTACGCCGCCACCGAGTGATCCAGTTCTTTTGCGGGCGCAAGTCAGCCCAAATAAAGAGCTTCGTTTGCAAGTCTTTCTGGTGTCTTCCTGACCACTGGACTGCCGTCACTACAACGTGACATCTGGTGGAGGTGCTGGGTAGCCTCCCAGGTACCGGACAACCCCTGCAAGTCGTGACGCCAGCCCTTTGAGTTATTCGCCAGAAGACCTGACTCCACTCTACCACGCAGCCTCTGGAGCCTTCAGCCATGACTTACGCCGCAGCAGTGCGCCGTCCTGTACCTCGACGATGGGACCCAAGCCCCTATCGCCCTTAGCCAGCTGCGCTGGAGTGCCGCCCTCTCGCCCCAACTCACCCGTCCTACGAGCGTCGTACACGGCCGAGGAAATGCGTCGAGCGGAGAACACCCGACCAGCGCCGCCCACAATGCTTCCACTGCGGAGAAGCCGGTCACATTCTCCGGTACTACCCATACAGGAGAATGGGCATCCGAGGGTTCCCTTACGACGCCCCACGACCCCGACCCGGCCAGCGACCAGCCGAAATCGAGGATTTTTTTTTGCGTCGGGAAGGATACTCATCGCCGAGCCGCCTATCGCGTTCTCCGTCTCCATCGTCACCGCGCTAAGTATCTCCTAGCCGAGGCTACTTAGTGCGTGGACGCTCCCCCAGCCCCCGAAGGTTAAACTGAATCAAGCAGCCTCTGGAGGTGAGGTTGCTTCTGAGCGCAAGAACTAAGATCCTCCATCGACGAAAACAGAAGACCATGCCCCCTACGACGACGACGAACCCTACGACGACGACGAACCCTACGACGACGACGAACCCTACGACGACGACGAACCCTACGACGACGACGAACCCTACGACGACGACGACCCCTACGACGACGACGACCCCTACGACGACGACGACCCCTACGACGACGACGACCCCTACGACGACGACGACCCCTACAACGACGACGACCCCTACGACGACGACGATCCCTACGACGACGACGACGACTACTACGACGACAAATACGACGACAAAAACTACAACAACACCGACGACAACAGCGTCGACGACGACGACACGGCCAGACTTGAAGCTTTTACCGCTGCCTTTACACGTTATTAGGAAGGCTAAAGGACTCTAAGTTCTCGAAGCATTCTCCGTGTTTAATTTCATTTTAAAGCATCGAGACGATGCTTCTTTGGAAGGGGGGTAATGCCACGTATCATTGTAGTGTTCGTTCGTTCGCGCAAGGCCGCAGAAAAGGGGTGTTATCATTTTTGTTCGTGACGCGAGAAGCGACCGGACTTATCTCGATTGTTCACAGCCATGAACAGCTGCATCTACGTGTTTCTAGATTACTCTAGATGATCTCGACCTGTTATCCCGAAGTTTCCTTGCCGGCTTTAAATTGAACGATGCCGCGAGCAGCGGGCATTCGTAGTTCGACGATCGACGAGCACGCTTGTTGCTTACGCCGCCACCGAGTGATCCAGTTCTTTTGCGGGCGCAAGTCAGCCCAAATAAAGAGCTTCGTTTGCAAGTCTTTCTGGTGTCTTCCTGACCACTGGACTGCCGTCACTACAACGTGACAATATGGTCGTGTGGTGTACAGGTTTTCCTGAGGCGTGTTAGTGTGACGTCACACACAGTGGGGAGAGTGTACCACGGTGGTAGCGCTTCGTGTCTTGGGGCAATATTTTTTATTTCATTTAGTATGTTCAGAGCTTGACATTTTTCTTCGAAGCGCAAGAGCAACGGCCTAATCGCATGGGGCTTGTTGTTGAAGAGTATTCGGGATGGGCATTTCGTGACAATTGGGTAACAGAGATGTTTGGGCTGAGAAAGGATTTTGAGGATGTAAGTACAAGTTAGTGCAGTTCTTCGATCTTCTAAGGAAGGTTCATTAGTTTCCACATACAGACTTGCTATTGGGGAAGTTCTGTAAGCACCGGAAGACAACCTTAAACCAGGATTGTGGACAGGATCCAGTCGTTTTATATACGACGGTCTTGCTGAGCCATATACTATGGACCCATAGTCTAACTAACAGCGAAGCAGAGAACGATATATATGTAACAGGGTAGCCTTATCAGGCCCCCAGCGTTTTCTTGATAGTATTTTCAGCACATTGAGGGCCTGGGAAGCTTTTTTTTTAAGCTGTTTATATGTGGCAAGAAAGTGAGTTTTTATCGAAAGTTATCCCTAGAAATTCGTGCTCTTGTTTGAACGGTAATGGGGTTTGGTTTAAATATAGTGTGGGGTCGGCCTGTAGGCCTCGTCTCAAAGAGAACAGAACCGCTACTGTTTTCTGAGGGGAAAATCTAAATCCGTTTCTATCTGCCCAGGTAGCCAGTTTATTTATTGTTATTTGTATTTGCTGCTCACAGGTAGGCATGCTGGAAGACGTGCATGCTATTTGGAGGTCGTCTACGTAAACTGCGTACATTATGGATTTTGGGATTACTTTTCCTATGGAGTTCATTGTGATGACAAATAAGGTCGTGCTGAGGATGCACCCTTGGGGCACACCAGTTTCTTGGATAAAAGTCTTTGAGAAGGTTGCGCCTAGGCGGACTCTGAACGTTCGATTGGTCAGGAAGTCGCACAAACAGCTCAGCATCCTGCCGCGGATACCTATGTCCGCTAGGTCACGGAGGATACCGAACCTCCACGTGGTATCGTAAGCCTTCTCCAGGTCGAAGAAGACCCCGATGCAGTGTTGGTTGTGGATGAACGCTTCCCGAACTGTGTTCTCAAAGCGTACAAGGTGATCGGTTGTGGAACATGTCTTTTTAAAACCGCACTGGTGTATATCTAAAAGTTGCTGGGACTGAAGTATGAAGGTTAGTCTGATGTTTAGAATGCTTTCGAATGATTTTGCTACGCAGCTAGTGAGTGCTATTGGCCTGTAACTGGTGGGACTAGTTGGTGGTTTGCCAGGTTTTAGGAAGGGTACTATTATTGCTTCTTTCCATGCATGGGGGATTTCTCAACTCATCCATATCTTATTGAAAAATTTTAAGAGAGCCTCTATGGCAGTCTCCGAGAGGTGAGCAAGCATGGCATAATGTATATTGTCTGGGCCTGGTGCTGTCTTTTTACCGGATATTAGTTCTGCGTTTAGTTCCTGCATTGTAATAAGCTGATTGTAGTCTTCATGTATGCATGTTCTGAAGGGAAGTTCTTGTTTTTCTACTATTGTTTTGTGCTTTTGAAAGGAGTGTGTGTAGTTGGATGAGCTTGAAACTGTAGAGAAATGCTCACCCAATATGTTGGCCTGCTGTTCTAATGTTGTTTGAGTACCGGGTGTTGTTAGCATTGGAAATGTGAATGGAGTAAAATTTCCTGTGAATTTCCGCACTTGCTCCCACATTTTCTTTGATGATATTGAGCTGTTTATGGAGGATATGTACTGTTGCCATGATGCCCTTTCTGCGTTGCGTCTAATGTATCGTGCTTTGGCTCTAGCCGTTTTGAAGGTGAGCAAGTTCCCTGCAGTGGGATATCTGCGAAGGTTGCCCCAAGCCTTGTTTTGATGCTTTTTAGCTAATGGACATTCATTTGACCACCAAACTTTGTGTTTTTCGTGCAATTTCAGATGTTTGTGGGATTGCTTCTATTGCTGCAGATGTTAAGCATGCCAAAAATTTCATTTATTTCTTCTATCGTAATGGTTTCGGCATATTCTTTTTCTAGTGTGGCCTTCGTTCTGAAAAGTGCCCAATCGGCGAGCTGAATTTTCCATCGCCGTGGCTTAGTAGGGAGGATGGATGTAGCTGATGTTAGCTTTAAAACGGTAGGTAAGTGATCACTTCCCCGAGGGTCGTCTAAAACATCCCAAATAAAATGATTAAAAACCGATGGTGATGCAAACGCTAAATCTAGGCAGGTCATTTTTCCAGAGCTGGGGCAGCAGTAAGTTGCTTTTCCTGTGTTCATTAAACATATGCTATTCGAAAGAATAAAATCCTCGACGAGCTGACCCCTGGAATCAGTATGCTCACTTCTCCAGAATGAGGAGTGTGCGTTAAAATCCCCAGTTATGACATATGGCTCAGGCAACTGTCCCAAAAGTTCTTCTAGGTCATGCATGGTAATTGTGTTGTGTGGTGGTATGTACACAGAACATATTGTTATTGTTTTATGGTTAATGATGTTTACTGCGACCGCTTCTAAATTCGTCTTTAATGATACCTCTCTTGCAGGGACATCGCTTTGCGTAATGATAGCGACGCCTCCTGAGAGTCGGCTAGCTTGTACTCGGTCTTTCCGGAAAATATTATATTTTTTGAAGATGTTTGTGCTGTGGCCCAAGGTTCGTTTCTTGCAGGCACACAGCTGTAGGTGCCATTGTTTTGAGCATATCGGTTATGTCTGTCTAGTTTCTGTGTAGACCTCTACAGTTCCACTGTATTTGATACGCCATTGTGATAAGTTGGGGATTGGGGAAAGTTACTTATTTTCAGGAGCAGTGATTCGTGGTTTCCCTTTTTTCTCTAGGGAGTCTCGCCGCCGCTGCAGCGGTGGCGAACCAGGAGTTGTATCCATCGCCACTTTCGTGGCGCCGGATTTCCGCGGAGAATCCGCGGATGCGTGTGTTTTAGATGTCAGCGGACTTTCGCTGACATCCATCTTCTCCACGGTGGACGTGGAGGATGCTTCTTGGTTGCGTTGGCCCGTGGCCTTCGCATTCGTCTTTTTTTCTGGCACCGCTGAACAAGGCCCTGCTCCAGCGGCAGAGTCTCTTGAGCCAGCAGTTGCCTTCTTAGAGGGGTGGGGCGGCAGGTCCAGTTCAGCAGAGCTGTTCTGGGTGTCTGTCGCCGAGGATGCCGCTGCTGAAAGTGTGGCGTGAGGGCCCCCTGCGAGGATCGCGTGGTCTTCTCGCGAAATTTTCAGCCCTGTGAACTGTACCACCGACTTCTGTGGTGGGGACTTGGGTGTCGACACCAGGTCCACCGTATCGACCTGTGTGCCCACAGATACTGAAGGCGGCGGTGGTCCCCGCGTCACCGCTTCAGAGTATGTCCCTTTCTGTTGGAAAGAGACGCGTTTTTTTGCCTCTAGGTAGGACAGGATTTCTGTGGTCTTCAAAGTTATAATTTGTTTTTCTGTTTTCCAGACTGGGCACGACCTGGAGTACGCGCCATGTGCGCCATTGCAGTTGATGCATTCCGGTGTGCGTTCGCATCTTTCCTCTGTATGTGCGTCTTCTGCGCATGTGACACAAGCGGGTTTACCTCGGCAAGCCAACATGCTGTGTCCAAAGCGATGGCACTTGAAACATCGTCTCGGATTCGGTATGTATGGGCGGACTTTACAATGGAGGTATGCGGCGTGGGTGGAATCAGGCAGAGTTGTGCTATTGAAAGTGAGGACAATGTGTTTTGTCTTGATTTCAGCATTGTTTCTCCGGATGGTTATTCGTCGGGCTGCTATTACTCCTTGCTCAGATAGTTCTTCCATTTCCGCATCGGTACTCTGCAGGAGTTCATGTTCGGATATGACGCCCTTTGAGTGGTTGAGGTTGCGGTGCGGGGTTACCTGTACACTCAATTCTCCGAGAATCTGTAATGACATCAGTTTGGTGCTCTGTTCTTTTGTGTTAATTTCTACAAGGAGATCTCCGGTTCGCTGCTTTTTTGCTTTGTAATCTTTGCCTACACAGCTTTTTAGGGTGTTGGCGATCACAAATGCAGACAAGTTGGCTACAGGTTCATCTGTATTTGAGTGAATCATGAAAAACTTTGGAAACGTTTCTTGTTTCTGTGGCATCAATTTTTTCGCATCGGTGCGACCCCTTTTTGGGGGCCGATCAGATTTTTTTGCAAATTTTTCCATACAGCATGTACTGGCTAAGGGTTCCTCATACTTTGTCGCCTCTGATTCACCCTTATACACAGAGGAATGTCCCGGGACTCCCCGCCTGGTAGACAAACGAGGAGCCCATCGGCCAAGGATTGACCACTTCCTCGACCGCCACCGTTCACGGTTTCTTACCTCCACCTTTCAACCTATCGCCACGGTACGGATGACAGCTTCGGTATGGGGGCTAAGGGTCCGTGGTGGCGCCAAGCACCAACACCTCGTTTGAAAACGGGCCCTTGCTGGGTGACAATATTAGTCAAATAATCTAAATTCTCTTATGTATTTTTGCAGGCCCTATAGGAAAGAACTTGCTCTGCCCACGAAAAAAAACACTCCCAGAATCATTTGCATTTTCTGTGGTTTAGACCCGAAGTCTACAACAGATTACAATGGTGTAGTTCCCTGGCCCGCTGCTGACAGTTTTAGCGGTAAAAACTGTATAGCATTAGGCGCTGTCACGGCCTACATGTTGAAAAAGAAGCTATGCGACACACAAATCTGGCTATAGAAATGCTACAGCCAGAAGCCATGCAGCCCCAACATATTGAGCATGCATCCACAGAACGAAGAATTTCCTCGTGTTTATATGCTCCAGCTATAGAAATGCTACAGGCAGAAGCGATGCAGCACCAACATATTGAGCATGCATCCACAGAACGAAGAATTTCCTCGTGTTTATATGCTCCAGGTCCAAGATTCCTTTTGGAGCGAGTGGCTTCCACTCGTCAAGCAATATTGCATTCAAACGTGAACCTGATTACACAAACAAGAAATGAAAATGAACGGACTACGTTGAAGATATATTCTATCAGAAAAAAAACTGAAAGGTCCACTGTGCTATCTTTGTAGAGAACTATGCAAGCATCATGGGTCGTGATTGAAGCAGATGTCCTTGATATCAACCGAACGGGATATCCACCGGTCATCATGCGGGCTTTAGTCAAGTCGCTTGTTGTCAAGCGGCTTTTATCCGCAGTCTCCCCCATCATTGATGGAAATAAACAAGCTAAGATTATTATAACACGACGGGACATCTATAACAAGAACTTATTACGGACATCCCTCACAAGTATTAAAAAGTGTTTGGATATTTGGCTCCGATTCTGATATCCATGGGACGTGGTGTTTTCCCTAAGTTGAAAGTGCAGTACCATCCTGCTTTGTTTGCTCCCGCTCTTTTGCCTCCGCAAGGCGCATGCAGCAGCGTGAGATGGAATGTTGCTGACAGTCGGAGACATTAACGCGCCCCATGCAGAATGGGGCTACCCAACTAGCAGTAGAAAGGTAACTGAAATCTGGGAGACTGCTCAGGCGCAAGCGCACGCCTCACTTATCGACCGTGAAAAACCTACGCGGATTGGTAACAGTGCAACCCAAGGACACGTGCCCCGACCTTGCCTTTACAAAAATATCCCCGATGTGACATGGGAGAATCTCATCATCACCACAGGAAGCGACCACTATGTGCGGTGTACCACTTTCCAAGCAACGCACTGCAGAATGCGTAACCGGGAAGTGAAGCACGAGAATTGGGACGCCTTAAGATATGTTCGCTCGCAAAGACCGACGGAGGGGCTAGTAGATCTACGACAGTGGACGGAGTGTCTGCTTCAAGACGCCGCCAACACCTCGAAAACTGTGACGCAGGAGGAAAACGGTCCCCTTCCAGACGCTAAGCTAGCACACATGATGGAAGCACAACGCAGTATACACGCTCGATGGCACAAAAATAAGCCTAACCGGCGCTTAAAAACTCGACTAACCCGACTTGAAAAGGATATCGAGGCATACACGTGAGAGCTTAGCCGAGAGCAGTGGCATCAGACATGCGACCGCCTTAATGGGCAACTAAGCAATAAGAACACATGGTTTCTGCTCAAGCATTTACTCTGATGCTACGAAAACTAAGACGGAATCTCAAAAGACCCCACAGAGGATCGCGCAAGCTTGCCAGGGCAGCCATGAAGTGCTCATGATCACATTAAAAAATCAGCAAGTAAACGCCTCCCAGGATATATCCACGTTAGATGGGTGTTCAGGGTCGGATAATCATATTACGGAGTGTCTAGCGTTCCGCCCAGACGGAACATTTGCTGCTGCTGCAGTTCCGTCCAGACGCAATATTTACTGCAGCTAGAGTTCCGTCCATACAATAGACAGTTTTAGTTTCGCGTACGTAGAAGCTTCACGTAAGTAGCGAGCTTGCGGGTCACCAGTGCGCATGCGCAGAACGTGAAGTGTCTGCGTAGGTTGCACGGACGTACGTGCATAAGATTCGGATCTTCTGCGTTGCGGTCTTCACGTTGCTTGCGTACGTGGCGTTGGCAAGATGGCGGCGCCCTGCCCTCCCGCTTCACAACGATAACAGCTTCGTCGCTAACCCCTCGACGTGATATCGTGCTGTAAACTGCCGTATTTGCCTTCAGTTGGTCTATTCTTCCTATTGCATGACGTTTTAGGTGAGAACTAGCTTTTGTTTTTCAGGTAGAAACCCGTTTTAGCAGCTCCTAAATCTGGCGGAGAAGCGTTTGTGGTCGTCATAGCAACGAGTGTGCCGACGGTCTCGCTAGACCACGCGAAGCTTGAAGTCTCGCGGGATATCGCGAAACCCTCGGCACAGTCAGCGGGAAAAGCAAAACGGTGCACGTTTTGGCTCCATACGCACACGTCGTCAACATGAGTGGGACACCAGTGCGCCTTCACTTCTCGAAAAGCGATGATTTAAATATGCTGCGGAACGTGAAGGAATGCAATCCTTTTGAAGATAACATGCAAGATACAGTTGGGTGGAATGATATCGCTCAAAGTTTGTCAGAAGAAAGGGGGAAAGTATTTAGCGCCCGCACTGTGGTTTGGCCTGGCTCCGCTCCAAGCAGCTCGACTAAACAAAATTAGTTTTCTTTCTTTACCTGTACTAGAAGGCGCGGCACAACATGCTAGCGCATTTTTTAGGTTCTATGGCAGATCTACACAGTTTGCATCCCGCACAGTACGTGTAGGTAACATTGTACGAAGCAATACGAGCGTACGCTACGTAAACTGCTCACGTGTACGTGCCTGAAGGTTCTACGTACGTAAAACTAAAACTGTCTGATGTCCGTACTGTGCATACAATAAAAAACGGGTGATTTCTACCCACATAAAGCATCTCTTTGCCTCTGGAATAACCAGTTGACCAAGCTGTATCCAGATGTTCTGTCTACACATGTATACGGCACCAAAATATCCGTCCGTGCACTGCGTTTAGTTACATCCTCGAAGGTACAATTTCCGTGCATGCATGCAGGATGTGGAAAATGACACTGTTAGAAGCAGAGCGCAGAAACTTTTCGCGAAGTGATGTGAAGCCCTGCCGCTATTTGTGCTGCAAGATGACGTAGCACGAAAAAGACTAAGACGTACACAAACGGTCAACAAGCATTATGTAAGCGCACCAACAAGCCCAAGCCAAAACTCGTTCTATTGCCATTTCTCACTGACTGCTTGGAAATTAAAATGAAGCAGCAGAATATCCTGTCACACATTAGGCGGAACCGGATGACCACTTTTTATGCGAAGCATATTACTAGAGCTACACTACAGCCCGTCGAGCGCGGCGGTAGAGCTACCATTGACCTTTAGCGTGACTACGTGACACCACGTGACAACATGACGTCACAGCAGAGGAGAGATGGGCTGCCGGCTCGCGCGGTCGGCCGCGGTGGTGGAGGCTCCACATCAGAGGCGCTACAGCTGACCACGTGACGCTACAGCAGCGGTATAAAGCTGAGCTTGCCTCGCTTTCCGGGCACTTACGAGGCGGCCAGGTGTTGGGATGCCGCCTAGAAGCAGGGCTAATTTGAACGAGAAGCGAAAGCTTCAGCGTGCCACAGAGACCGATGAAGAGCGGGATGAACGTCTGGCTAAGCGGCGTGCTCAATATGCGGCTCGGCGACAACGTTCCAGAACAACTGAAGAACCAAGCGAGGAACTTTACCAAGCCTAGCCATCAATATGCTTCGCATCTGACTAGGCTTAACCTTAGCTAAGCCTCAGCCATTTTTTTTAAATGGACATGCAAAAGTCTTCAAACAAACTGGTTTCCCAATCCCTAACGCCAGCTTTAATTCCGTCTTGACATAACTCTTGTGGCAGATAATGCTCGACGGAATTGTGTGGTGTCAGGTGCTGTTCCGTCTGGACGGAACCCCATCGGTACATGCAGTTCCGTCTGGACGGAACTTTAGCGCAATTTGTAGTTCCGTCTGGACGGAACTCTAGCCACAGCCATCATATTAACACCACCTCAACAGGCGGGGACGATCGCATTACCAATAAGATGTTGCGCAACGTAGAGGACAAATCAGTAAAGGTGGTGGTTTGTGGTTTATGGGGTTTTACGTCCCAAAGCGACTAAGGCTATGAAAGACGCCGTAGTGGAGGGCTCCGGAAATTTCGACCACCTGGGGTTCTTTAACGTGCACTGACATCGCACAGTACACGGGCCTCTAGAATTTCTCCTCCAAAGAAATTCTAGCCGCCGCGGCCGGGATCGAACCCGCGTCTTTTGGGTCAGCAGCCGAGCACCATAGCCGCTGAGCCACCGCGGCGGCTTAAATCAGTAAAGGACCTTACGGACCTCTTCAACAGATGTTGGACAGAAGGCAGTACCCCCAACGAGTGGAAGCACGCTAAAATCATTTTAATTCCAAAACCGGGAAAAAGACTCGGGATTGGGAACCTCTGCCCAATTTCGCTAACGTCATGTCTAGGAAAGGTAATGGAGCGTATTGTCTTAAACAGGCTCCAAATGCACGCCGACGCAGAAGACACGTTTCCCCCGTCCGTGATTGGGTTTCGAGCAGGCCTGCGGACTCAGGATATCATGTGGCAGCCACAACAAGACATTCTAGATCTAAATCGCATAAGAGCCACGCGTATCATCCTGGGACTCGATGTGAGTAAGGCCTTTGACAATGCCACACGCTTCCATCCTCTCACCTGTCGCTGATGAAGGTAGGAAAACGGACGTACAATTACATCGCCACCTTTCTCAACCAGCGCGCGGCTACGCTGCATTTCGGGAAAAAAAATGGCTGTGGCTTAGCTTGGTTAAGCCCGGTAATTGCGAAAGCAATATCCGTAGCTACGCCATGGTTCAGCTGGTAGTGTAACTGGTGGTGGTGCTTGTGGTTAGACTTGTGGTGATGCATCGGTTATACAATCCAATCCAATCCATTGAAATCCAATCCAATATGATAATATGGTAGCTACCGGCCTCGCTACGCGACGGGCTGAAAGTGCAACTAGTATCCAAACCAATGCAATCCAATCCAATCCAATATGTTCATTTGGTAGCTACCGGCCTCGCTACGCGACGGGCTGAAAGTGCAAGTAGTATTGCTTTCGCAATAATAGTTGTAGCTACGCCATGGTTCAGCTGGTAGTGTAGCTGGTGGTGGTGCTTGTGGCTAGACTTGCGGTGATGCATCGGTTATACAATCCAATCCAATATGATAATATGGTAGCTACCGGCCTCGCTACGCGACGGGCTGAAAGTGGAACTAGTATCCAATCCAATATGCTAATTTGGTAGCTACCGGCCTCGCTACGCGACGGGCTGAAAGTGCAAGTAGTATTGCTGTCGCAATAAAAGTAACAACAAAATTACACTCGACACCAGAGGAACTCCGCACAGCGGTGTACTTTCACCGTTTCTCTTCAACCTTACTATGAGTGGCATCCCGCGTCTGTTAGATGCTATCCCACATATACATCATTCTAAACGCACCGACAACACCATATGGACCAACTCCAGATCCAATGGAGAGATTGCAGAGTCATTACAACGATCTATCGACACGGTACACTCTTTCCTGCAGGGCAACGGCCTTGCGTGTTCACCGGCTAAACCCGAACTCTTCGTTATCAAGAAGAAACAAGCCTCACAGGCAGGACCCGACACTCGGGAACCCATCGAGTTGCCCATTGAGAACCATCCAACACCTCCGGTAGCCACGGTCAGGGTTCTTCCTATGTTTATTAAGAAGAATACTCTCAACACGTAAGCGATCCGCCATCTACGCGTCACGGCGCACCACATACGCGGGCTGGTGAGGCGCATTGCCATCCGTCGCAGGGGCATGAGAAAAGCCTACCTATGCAGGATCATGCAACCATTCATGATAAGTCGAATCACGTACGCCTGTCCGTACTATCATCTGCATTGCAGGGACGAAGACACACTTAATAGCATCATTATAACAGCGTACCAAGTGGGCCTTGGCCTGCCGGCATACGCCATCTCAGATCAACTGCTGTAGTTGGGAATTTTTAACACGCTCGCTGAGCTAATAGAAGCCCATAAGACGGCACAAGTGACCCGATTGTCGCGCACTGCTGCAGAAGCGTAATTATTGACACCTCCACATCTACCCTGCTAAGGAGGTATATGCAACATCACATTTATCAGCCGACATAACCAGTAGACTAGTTGTTAAACCACTAGGGAAGAACATGCTGCCAGACAAACACGGCGCCCGCAGGAAAGCAAGGGCGCAGGATCTTGTGAAACAGTACGAGAAGGAACCACGAACAGTGTCGTGGACGCAGCTCAACACATCAAGGGCGGATCATACGTGGCATGTATGACCACTTCAACGTCAGCCCCCGTTATCGCCACAACCTTTCACGCTGGCTCTGTACGCGAGACAGAGGAAGTAGCTCTCGCACTGGCCGTCGCGGATCCCCGCACCAAAACTATTCTAAGCGACTAAGGGCGCCTTTCAAAATTTCGCCAAAAACTGCGATGCGAATTCTGCGCAACCGGGCTCTAAATCACAACATCAATCCCGTATGGGTTTCGGCTCACGCAGGTAACTCTTGAAACGAGGGGTCGACCGTCTAGTCCAAGGTTTAACCAACCGCCGAGGCGCCTCGCTCGTATGCGGAGGTTACAGACTCTTATCACGAGCAAAGATGCACGTATCACGCCCCTCACCTCCACCAGGACAGTGCGCAAGCCACGACATTCAGATGATGTCTACCGATGATGTCTAGTCACAAACGGTGAATACGACCCTGCATGCCCGCACTGCGGTGACGCGACGCACTCCACCCAAGAGATTTTATTGGAATGCGCTAGCAAACCCCTCTGGCGACACTTCTGCCAGCTTCCTTAGCGGAGGAATGGGGCAGGTTCTCGGTCAGTTCAAGAAAAACAACCCCAGTAGCCCTCATCACGCGAGGTCAAGAGGTCACCCTGTACTCGCCTCAGCTCTAACTAATCCCTTCCCTTTTGTGGCAGTAAAGTTGTAACCCCCACCACCATGTCTTCGCTTCATTTGTGCTGCGAATTTTTCTACACTAATTAAGGTGATAAAGGTGCAGAAAATGTGAAAGGGCCAAGCTTTCCCACAGAAAGATGGCCCCGGGGGTCGGGAAATAACCCGTCATTGCGTCCCTCCTACTTCAGCTTGCCATTCGCTCTAAGAAGTCATCTTTCACGCGCAGGGGCTCACTGAGCTTGCGTGAAGGTGGCTTAAAGTAATCTCCAGCGACAACTGAAAATTCAAGCTAGCTACGGCAAACACGACAGTAACTTTGCGCAAGATTGACTGCCGCGGTCTGATAGGACGTCATCGTGAGTTCCAAAAGGAAAAGTTATACGTACAGTCACCCACAGACTGAACACTAATGAAGAAATGCGTGGCCCGGACTGCCGTCAGCGCCCCAGAACGATAGTCATCGGTGCGGGATAATGCTCTCTATGTTTATGGTGGCTGACGTCAGCTGGTGCGCAGCTCGCTTTGACTGCTTTTTCGATCCTGCCTGATCGCCGCTTGCACAGCGCGTTCGTCGCGGGGGCGTTTCTGCGGTTTTTTGCTCGCCGACGCTGCCTCCACGGCCCCGCAACGCTCTTTGCAGTTTTCTTTTCGCGGGTACCAAAAATGCGCGCTAAGCTGCCGCGGTTCGCCGGAAACATACCGTAAACCGCTACCGTAAACATACCAAGAGCATTATCTCGCACCCGATTACTATCACCTCGTGCCGCTGACATCAGACCAGGGCATGCGTTCCGTCACTCGCGTTAAGTCTGTGGGCGGCTGTACCACGCAACCAATGCGCCAGCGGCTTTTCGAATCGGAACCGGAGCGCGAGATCCGTCTGCATGACGGCGCGCGCGCTCCCTCGAGCTGCTTACGACGGCAGTCGTAAACAGCACACGCAAGTCAACAATACCAAAATGAAATCCGTGCTTCTTAGGGCCGCTTACACGCTGAAGAAATGCGGTACCTCTATGGACAGGACTTTGAACCCCGAAAAATCAGAAAGCGGTTTAGGAACGGTCCGGACACGAGCCATTACTTTCAGGCGTGAACCTCACTTGATTAGCCGCGTGCTTAGGAAATACAATGCAGCATATACCACTGGTAATGACTGCACCAGGACAGCGCAGGAACCGTAATTTTGTAGTGAAATCGCAGTTCCACGCGCGTTCAGTTGGTTTACAACAAGGTTGTGGGTTCAAACGTACTTGATCTCGAAGCGGCGGGAGAACAGCTGCTTTTATCTTTCGAACACTGCATAAGAATGAAATAGTCTATTGGGGCAGAAACATCGGCTTACCACATCTGGACTTGAGCTGAGCGTTCCCCTCGCGAAGCTCCTCAGCAGACTTCATGCCCGCGCTGCACAAACACCGACTTTGCACTGGCTTGACGAGCGGATTGCGACTGGAGCGGGATGCTGGGCGGACGATGTCTCATGGATGAGTAACGCGCGAAATGGTTGAGGGGCGTCATTGAAGTGAACGCAAGTAATCACGGGACAATGGTCTGCCAGCTACTTCCGGTTCCACTTTTCGCCCACTCACTGCAGTCGCCACGCGTGGTGGCATCGTTTATTCACTCATTTCTTTGTGCTGTGACACGGTTCATTGTACAGCATCGTAAGATCAGCGCGTGCTGCGTATGTGCGTGCCCTGACCGGAGAAATCCACAGTCCCGAAAGATAAGCGTGTTCTGTCGTGGCTTTGCACATCACAATCGCTCCCTCCCTCTCAAAGCAGTAAAGTTGATCAGATTGCGTCTCCTTTGTGCAGCTTCCGATATCAACAATCATGCGGGAAGTGCTCGAAGGCTCACAGTGACTCGCGCGAAATGGGGATGTCGCATCGGGAATGCTTTCGAACATCCGGACTCCGCAGTTGTCAGCGTCATTATAACGTGTCCGGGGAGCATGCCAGTGGAGAGTGTGCTCCGGGCGCACTCGCAACGCCCGGCGGTCATGATGAGCGCACTCAGGGGAGCAAAAACAGATCGCTCACTCAAACGCTGACAAGAAGCACTGCGGATGAATGTTACAGGAGAGACAGGCCCCCGTCTCTCTTGCCGTGTCTACTTCAGCCACCAGGGCACTAGAGGAGCCGGGAGGAGGGCGTGATTTAGGTGGGCGTTCAGGACACGCACATAAGCAGCACGCGCTGATCTCACGATGCTATACAATGAAACATGTCACAGCACAAAGAAATGAGTGAATAAACGATGCCACTACGCGTGGCGACTGTAGTGAGTGGGCGAAAAGTGGAACCCGAAGTAGCTGGCACACTATTTTTCCGTGATTACTTGCGTTCAGTTCAATAACGCCCCTCAACCATTTCGCGGGTTACTCAACCATGAGACATCGTCCGCCCAGCATCCCGCTCCAGTCGCAATCCGCTCGTCAAGCCAGTACAAAGTCGGTGTTTGCGCAGCGCGGGCATGAAGTCTGCTCAGGAGCTTCGCGAGGAGAGCGCTCAGCTCAAGTCCAGATGTGGTAAGCCGATGTTTTTGTCCAATAGACTATTTCATTCTTCTGCAGTGTTCGAAATGTAAAAGCAGCTGTTCTCCCGCCGCTTCGAGATCAAGTACGTTTGCACCCACAACTGTGTTGACGCCTACCTCGTTGTAAACCAACTGAACGCGCGTGGAACTGCGATTTCACTACAAAATTACGGTTCCTGCGCTTCATTCAACTTTCGGGCAGTCATTACCAGCGGTATATGCTGTATTTTATTTCCTAAGCACGCGGCTAATCAAGTGAGGTTCACGCTTCATAGTAATGGCTCGTTTCCTGACCGTTGCTAAACCGCTTTCTGAGTTTTCTGGGTTCAAAGTCCTGTCCGTACAGGTACCGTATTTTTCAGCGTGTAAGTAACCCTAAGAAGCACGGATTTCATTTTGTTATTGTTGACTTGCGTGTGCTGTTTACGACTGCCGTTGTAAGCAGCTCGAGGGAGCGCACGCGCCGTCGTGCAGGCGGATCTCGCGCTCCGGCTCAGATTCGAAAAGCCACTGGCGCATTGGTCGCGTTGTAGAGCCGCCCACAGACAACGCGAATGACGGAACGCATGGCGTGGTCTGATGTCAGTGGCACGAAACGATAGTAATCGGTTGAGAGATAATGCTCTCGGTACGTTTACGGTGGCTGACGATACACTGTAAACAAAAATATACCCAAAAGGGAGTAAAAATGGTCGCGGCCACCCTTTTTACTCCATTTGTGAAAACATTTACTACATGAGTGGGGAGTAAAAAGGTGGACTGTCCTCCATTTTACTCCCATGAGGGAATAATGGAGTTAAAATGAGGATTTACCAGCATTTACTCCAGTCTAGAAAGGGAGGTAATTGTGCCAAATACTCCACCAGTGCCGAAATGGAGTAAAAACACCATTTTGTGCAATCCGCCCCGCCACCTAGCGTCTCGTCTGCTTCTGGTCAGTCGTCTGGTAATGGCGGTGAATGAAGACCCCTTGGTTACCATCGTCGCTGGATCTTCGTTCACTTCTGCTCCTTCACGGGCGCCTGCCGCGGTACAAGATATCGGCTTGTCGCCGTTTTCCGCTACAGTGCGGTACATAATTGAATTGCTCCTGTGAAGCCTCCAGTGCTCTAACCATACCTAACTTTCCTTTGTTTGTGTCGCCACCCCGTTACAGCCCCCGCTTAGGCCTAATTCTCACAGGCATTTTTCAGTGAGGTCCTCGCAATGTATTGCAGCAGATTATGAGTTTCATGAACAAGGAACTGTGATAGAACATAGTGTCAACCCTGAGCTCTTGATGGAGCTCATGAGGCTACATTTTTCCTCAGTCATATTGAAAAGCCAAGCCTTAATGAAGTGAATATGGAAGCAAACACTGCCATTCCAAACTACCATCAGGGGTGTTTTCAACTTTTTGCTCTGGTTTTTTGTCAAATATAGCGTGGTGCATGACCGTGAAAACTACCCAGTGACTCCTTCTCAGTTTTGAACTATTGATTATAACGTTGCATCCCTTTATCTACAAACACGGCCGACCAAACGAGCTCGTACAACAAAGGGAGACGACAAGCAGACGACTCCTGCCGCCTACGCCGCCGCTGGGCTTGCAGACGGCGAATAGAATGCGGGAGGCGGAGTTACATTAGGGCAGCGCAGTTTCCCAAGTTGGGTTTCCGGCGGCCCGCAGAGCTACTGCCCGTTTCCACCGCTGTCACTGTAAGAATGAGCCTGAATGAGGGTAAATAAACTATAAACATCACGCCATTTTCGGGCTCCATTTCTATAAGGGAGTAAAAAATTTACTCCCTTTTCACCCCTTAATAACTCCCTTATATAAGGGAGTCACGAGGCTATCCTTACACGAGTCACGAGGCTATCCTTACGGGCACGAGGCTATCCTTACGGGCATGAACGACCTGAACTGCGGGAGGAGAGTCTACGGCTACGTCAAAGCCTTCCTCTCAAACAGAACGGCAACGATTGGCCTGGGGGAGCTCAGATCAGACAAATTCCTTACTCCAAACAAAGGAACACCTCAAGGATCGGTCTACGCTCTTCAACATAACCATGATTGGCTTGGCAAAACAGTTAAAAGCAGTCGACGGCGTACACCATTCCATGTATGCCGACATCACCATCTGTGTCAACACAGGCTCGCTCGGAGAAAAAGAAGAGAAATTACAAAAGGCAGCCACCTGCATACAGAACTACGTCAGAGCAAGAGGGCTAGCATGCTCCACCGAGAAATCCTAGCTCCTAAGAGTTTGGAGAGGTTACGCCTACGCCCCTCCCCACCCTTTTCACCGCACTTCGCCTTCTTATACCACTGGTTCCTCCGATTACAGCCCCTCTATTCGCCGCCGTTCTCCATCTTCGCGTCGCCGCTCGGTTTCCCCGATGCGCCGTCGTCCCTCTTCCCCTTCTGAAAACTAGAGCCGGCAGTTCCGGAGGCAAGAACTGCGTGCTCGTCGCCAAGCTCAAGACCTCGACTTTCTCTGGCCAATCTGATCACCGTTTCTGTGTAGGGCACCGATGCTTTCGCGCTTGTTGACACCGGGGCTGCTGTATCTGTACTCAGTGCAAAATTGTGCCGCCGGTTACGAAAAGTGATGACTCCGCTATCTGGTTTTATGCTTCGCGCCGCTAATTCGCAAATTATCGCGCCTTTGGGGGCCTGTACAGCTCGAGTTACTATTCAGGACGTTCTGTACGTTGTTGAATTCATCGTCTTCGCATCGCCGTCTCACGACGTCACCTTAGGCTGGGTCTTTCTCTCGCAACATGAAGCTGTCACCGACTTCACTAGTTCCGAAGTCGCCCTTCTTCCCTTCGGCGACGCCTCGGTGAGCGCTTCCACTAACCCGTGCTCCAAGTTGACTGTGGCTGATGACGTCGTGATCCCGCCGTGCTCTGCTGTGCTCGTCTCTGTTCATTGCGACTCTGCATCCAACGGGGCCCTGTCATCTTCATCCCGTCCGACTCCTTCGCTTCTCGCAATTGTCTACCCCTGCCATTCGCCGTGCTTACCATCTCAGCTGGCTGCAGCGCCATCCCCCTGTCGAATCCATTGCTGTGCCCCTCTACTCTTCTTCGCGGTGAATGCCTGGGACGTGTCCAGCCTTTCGCCTCCATCGTCGCCTGGGACCCTTATGAGGATGACCCCTGCCGCATGCAAGTGTCTTCACTTACTTCTTCCCCACAGTCTCCTGATCCCGCTCCCGAAGCCGTCTTCGAGCGCCCAATCGACGCGAATCTTTCGCCACCGCAGAAGGCCCAGCTTGCGGCCCTGCTAAATAAGTTTCGGTCATCGTTTGACTTCTCCCACCACCGTTTCGGCCGCACCTCAGCTGTTACCCATCGGATCGACACTGGCGCCCATTCGCCGTTGCGCCAACGCCCATATCGCGTCTCGGAAACCGAACGCCAAGTTATCGACGCCCAGGTAAATGACATGCTACAGAGGGGCGTCATACAACCATCGCACAGTCCTTGGGCTTCCCCCGTCGTCCTTGTCACCAAAAAAGATCCGCTTTTGCGTTGACTACAGGCGCCTGAACAAAATTACCCGCAAAGACGTCTATCCGCTGCTCCGCATTGATGACGCACTTGACTGCTTGCAGGGAGCTGAATTCTTTTCTTCTTTATATCTACGTTCGGGTTATTGGCAAGTCCCGATGGCCGACGCTGACCGCTCCAAGACAGCCTTTGTGACACCTGACGGGCTCTATGAATTCAACGTCATGCCCTTCGGACTATGCAATGCCCCTGCCACTTTTGAGCGGATGATGGGCACGATACTGCTCGGCCTGAAATGGAAAACTTGCTTATGTTACTTGGACGATATCGTTGTTCTCTCCCCAGATTTCCAGACGCACCTCGTTCGCCTGGAGCAAGTTTTGGGATGCCTCGCGGCAGCCGGGCTTCAACTCCATTTAAAGAAATGTCGCTTCGCTGCTCGTCAGTTGACCATTTTGGGCCACGTCGTGTCGAAACAGGGTGTCCTTCCTGACCCAGCAAAGCTTCGTGCTGTCTCTGAGTTTCCGAAGCCCTCTACGATGAAGGAACTTAGCAGTTTCATCGGCTTATGTTCTTACTTCCGGCAGTTTATCCGAAATTTCGCTGGTATCATCGCACCTCTGACTGTCCTTCTTCGTGGCAGTAGCGACCTATCAAGCTGGAGTCCTGCCTGTGACGAAGCGTTCATCACGTTGCGCCGTCTACTTACCTCTCCGCCCATACTGCGCACTTTGACCCTGCTTCTCCAACTGAAATCCACACAGATGCCAGTGGCGTTGGTATCGGTGCTGTTCTTGCTCAACGCAAACCGGGGTATGCGGAGTATGTTGTTGCATACGCGAGCCGCACCCTGACGAAGCCAGAGCAAAACTACTCAGTAACTGAAAAAGAGTGTTTGGCGATCGTTTGGGTGATCGGGAGATTTCGGCCTTACGTGTACGGCCGGCCTTTCGCGCTCATCACGGACCACCAGTGCCTATGTTGGCTGTCCTCCCTAAAAGACCCAAATGGCCGCCTCGCCCGATGGGCCTTACGCCTTCAAGAGTACGATATTCGTGTGATCTATCGCTCTGGCAGGAAGCATAACGATGCCGACGCTTTGTCTCGTTCACCTCTAGCCGATGAAAGTGCCTCTCCTCCCGCCATCGACTGCGCCTCCTTGTCATTGGACGATATGCCCAACGAGCAGTCTAAGGACCCTTGGATCACTTCTCTTGTACGCTATCTTTCAGACCGTTCTGTCGTGCCGGTACCGCGGGCAATGCGCCGTCAGGCTGCCCACTTCACTATTCATGATGAGATTTTGTACCGCCGAAATTATCTCTCTGATGGGCGCAAATGGCTCCTAGTGATCCCTGGACATTTACGCTCAGAAAAATTCAGGGGCACTTTGACTGTCTAAAGTGAGTAGAGGCGAAAGCGTTTTCCGCACCACTTTGACTGCCTCTGTGGCACTGGTGGCGTCACATATAATTGAGTACTGTTTACTAAGTGGTGACAAGTCAATAATGAATGATTAATTACTGATTAATGCATGATTACTAATTAACGGCTAATTAATGACGCTTAAGCTTCGCCTTTAGGAGTGGAACGCGACAGCGTGTTGTAGCGCTGCCAGGGAGTCCACGGAACGCCACCACCCGTTAGGCGCGATGTCTTGCCCTTTGAACGCAACGCTTTTTGAGGAAAGGAAATGGCGCAGTAATTCTCTGTCATCTCGGTGGACACCTGAACCGCACCGTAGAGGAAGGGAGGAAGTGGGAGTGAAAGAAGACAAAGAGGACCCGTAATGAAGAAAATGAAAATTGTATTTGAGGAAAGGAAATACCGCAGTAACTGTCTCTCATATCTCGGTGGACATCTAAACCTCGCCGGAAGGGAAGGGAGGAGGATGGGAGTTAGCGAAGACACCGTATTCACTAGACGCGCCTTTGTTCATTCCAAACCACCGAGCTGGCATGGCGGAGTGGATAGCATGCTCGTCTCTCACGCCGAAGACCGGGGTTCGATTCCCGGGCTCGACCAATTTCCTACTCGGTTTTATTTATTTATATGGCCTGACTAGAGAAGTTAATTATGCTAATTGTGTAATTAAGGAATTAACTGAGCTCAGTCCCCCTTACTTGGAGCATCACTATACGATCCCTTCAATTGGTTGCATGGTTACTATTGATTGATTGTAAAACATTTTATTCGTCGGGAAGAGCTTGGCAAGAGGTCGCGTTAAGTGGTCGAGAGTACATAGCCCTCGACGACTTTGTCAGCCCACTCCACCGCCAAAACCTGCGTTCTGGGGTCAGAGCTAGCCAGCACGGTCTCCCACCGCTCGAGAGAAGGAGCTGTAACTAGATCACGCGGAGGTGGCTCTATTTTGCAGTCCCACAGGATGTGATCGTAGGTAGCACGTTGGCCACAGTGTTTGCAGTTTGGGTTGTAAAGATCTGGATAAATGTGCGCGAGGAGTGATGGGGTGCGTATCTAGCCAAGTACAACTGGCCCCGTTTGAAATTCGCGCACTGTGACGTCACGACCGTTTCGACCAATTGAAAAGCGTGACGTTTCTGTCGACAACTGTTGCTTACAACGATGAGACATTAAAGGCTTTCGCCTTAATATGCGCAGCCTTTCATAGCGACCCGCAAGCTGGTCACGGCGGTGCTTTTAAGACCTACAACCGGCTTCGCCTCCGTTATTATTGGCGCGGCATGTATAACTACGTTCGAAAATTCGTCCGTTCCTGCCCCGATTGCCAGCGCCGCAAGCTCGGTCATCACCATTCGGCCGGCCCTATGCAGCCTTTGCCTTGCCCATCCAGGCCATTTGACCGAGTTGGCATTGACCTGTATGGACCACCTTCCTACACTGCTGCAGGAAACCGCTGGGTCATCGTCGCTGTAGACCACCTGACACGGTACGCCGAAACAGCCGCCCTCCAAGCTGCTACGGCGCGGGATGTTGCAGCCTTCCTCTTGCACCATTTCATACTTCGGCACGGAGCCCCGCGTGAACTGTTGAGCGACCGTGGGCGGGTGTTTCTGTCAGACGTAGTTTCATCTCTTCTGCAGCAATGCAACATTACTCGCCGCACCACTACTGCCTATCATCCCCAGACGAACGGCTTGACAGAACGTTTCAATCGAACATTAGGTGACATGTTGTCAATGCACGTGGCAGCAGACCATTCTAACTGGGACGTCGTCCTCCCCTTCGTCACATATGCCTACAACACCGCTACGCAGAGCACTACTGGTTTCTCACAATTATTCCTTCTATACGGCCGTGAACAGTCCTCGCCGCTCGACACTATTCTTCCGTACCATCCTGATTCATCGGAATCCACAACCGTATCTGAAGCCTCCAGACACGCTGAAGAGTGCCGCCAGCTCGCCCGGTCATTCACGTCTGACGACCAAGGGCGCCAGAAATACCGCTTCGACCACTTCCATGGCACAAACACTTTTCAGCCGCAATCCTTTGTTTGGCTCCGTGTGCCTTCTGCTGCACCAGGTCTCTCTACCAAGTTGCTGCCAAACTACCACGGACCCTACCGTGTCCTTGAGCGCACTTCTCCCGTCACTTACATCGTTGAGCCCGTGACGCCATCACCCCATCTCCGACGACGTGGGCGCGAGACCGTTCACGTTTCGCGTTTAAAGCCGTATTACGACCCCAGCGTCCTGTTGACTCCATAAATCGCCAGGATGGCTTTTTCCCCCGGGGGCAAATGTATAGAGGAAGACGCTTAGCAGAGGGAGCAACAGAATCGATGCGCGGCGCGAGGCGAGAAGAAGACGATCGGCAGCTGCAGCAGCACCCTGGCCAATCCCCCGCCGTGGGTATGTGCCATTCAGCCCGAGGACATCATCATCATTATCAGCAGAACCGACGCGCGGCAAAAGCATCAACTGTTCTGGGACTGGACCTGCCCTTGCCCGCTCTAACCGGCCTTACGAACCAGTCATCTCTTGCCAATAAAGGCCGCTACACTGTCAAGAAAACGCTGGGGGTCTGATAGGGCATGCCTGTTACATATATATCGTTCTCTGGTTCGCTCTAAGTTAGACTTTGGGTCCATAGTATATGGCTCAGCAACACCGTCCTACATAAAACGACTGGATCCTGTCCACAATCTTGGTTTAAGGTTGTCTTCCGGTGCTTACAGAACTTCCCCAATAGCAAGTCTGTATGTGGAAACGAATGAACCTTCCTTAGAATATCTAAGAACTACACTAACTTGTACATACATCCTCAAAATTCTTTCTGAGCCCAAACATCTCTGTTACCCAATTGTCACGAAATGCCCATCCCGAATACTCTTCAACAACAAGCCTCACGCAATTAAGCCGTTGCTCATGCGCTTCGTAGAAAAATCCCAAGCTCTGAACATACTAAATGAAATTAAAAATATTGCCCCCAGGCACAAAGCGCTACCACCGTGGTACACTCTTCCCACAGTGTGTGATGTCACACTAACACGCCTCGGGAAAACTTGTACACCACATGATCATATTGTCACGTTGTAGTGACGGCAGTCCAGTGGTCAGGAAGACACCAGAAAGACTTGCAAACGAAGCTCTTTATTTGGGCTGACTTGCGCCCGCAAAAGAACTGGATCACTCGGTGGCGGCGTAAGCAACAAGCGTGCTTGTCGATCGTCGAACTACGAATGCCCGCTGCTCGCGGCATCGTTCAATTTAAAGCCGGCAAGGAAACTTCGGGATAACAGGTCGAGATCATCTAGAGTAATCTAGAAACACGTAGATGCAGCTGTTCATGGCTGTGAACAATCGAGATAAGTCCGGTCGCTTCTCGCGTCACGAACAAAAATGATAACACCCCTTTTCTGCGGCCTTGCGCGAACGAACGAACACTACAATGATACGTGGCATTACCCCCCTTCCAAAGAAGCATCGTCTCGATGCTTTAAAATGAAATTAAACACGGAGAATGCTTCGAGAACTTAGAGTCCTTTAGCCTTCCTAATAACGTGTAAAGGCAGCGGTAAAAGCTTCAAGTCTGGCCGTGTCGTCGTCGTCGACGCTGTTGTCGTCGGTGTTGTTCTCTCTATCTAGCAAGAATATCTAGCACTACAAGAAAAATACAGAAATTATACTGCATTTTATATTGATGGGTCAAAAATTCATGCTCATGTAGGAAGCGCAGTAATACAAGGAAAAAATAAAAATGCAGTACGACTGCCCTCATGTGCTACAGTTTTCACCGCTGAGTGTTATGCCATTTGTGTTGCGGTACAGAAAATAACAAATGAAAACATCAAAAACAGCATCATTTATAGATTCACTGAGCGTCCTTACAGCATTAAACTCCAAAAATGCCACGAAGCCACTGATAGGAAGCATCATACACAATATAATAAAGGTCACAACACAAAAACATGTTATAAAATTCTGCTGGGTCCCCAGTCACGTTGGCATTAGGGACAATGAGAGATTCATTATTACAGCGCAAAGACGGTAGAGAACAAGAAGGGGACACAACAGCGCTGACAGGGGACACAACAGCGTGTCCCCTTCTTGTTCTGTGCCGTCTTTGCGCTGTAATAATGAATGTAGGTAACCAACTCGCCCAAAATGTTGTACAATGAGAGAGCCGACATGTGTGCTGCACAAACCAGAACCATGGAAATAAAATATGTGAATTTGCCTCCTAGGGATTACATGAAGTTAGTACATAGCAAACTAAGAGCCAAGTGGCAAGCTTCTTGGGAAAATGAAGGAAACAACAAGCTGCATACCATAAAGCCCATTTTAAAAGAATGGAAATCATGCCGCCATAAGAGCGTTGTATCGAAATAATTTTATGTCCTTTACGCATTGGTAACACACACATCACCCATAACTTCTTAACAAAAAAGACAAACCTGTGTGTGAAATGTGTGGTGAGGAGCTCACAGTAAATCACATTTTAATTTCTTGTTCGCATCTCGAAGAACTTCGAAAAAAATTTTTTATGGTATCTTATAATGAACACATTCCATTTCATCCCGCATTGCTTTTAGGCGAGCAAACATTTGTGGAGTTTTCACTTGTTTGTAAGTTTCTAAAGAAAGCCAATCTTTTAAATCTATTATAATGGAACCTCTGTACACTTAACATAACATCATGTAACCTTGTGTTACATATAACTAACTAACTTTCAATAGACCTCTCCTGACATACATCATCGGCGCACGTGTCTCTGGTGTGGCGGGCAAATCAGGTGGCTTCTGACCGGGAGGGGCAGCAGGTGATACTCATACCCTCTTCATACCAAGGTGTCTCTAAGCGGGAGAAGAAAGGTGGCGGGAAAATGGTCGACTCATACAAAACCAGTTTAGAAGCAAAAGTGGGTGACCTTTCCCACAAGGACTTGTTCCTTTGACGTCATACTCTTTGACCAGGAGAGTTCCCTTTTTTGTTTCCAGTTTTCATTCTTTTAGGATTCGGTACATAGTATTTGTATTGGTTTGGGCAGGACTGTTTAGTTGTTCCTTTTCTTCCATTTCGACATCCTTTGATCTGGTTTTCGCGATCAGTTTTTGTTACGAAAGCAACACTACTGGAGCCCAGCTCGGCTCGTCGCGTATTATCGTGGCGGTGCGGCTACCAAACTACCCCGACTTGCCGTTGCCTAGCAGCTGCTTCGGCTGCGCTCCAACAGATGGCGCTGCGCTGCTGCCGCCTGGTTGACAGTTCACAGCCGTGTTGTGCAGAGCTGTCGTTTAAAGCTTTCTTTCTCCGTCCTCACGACTGACATACTCATTGATTAGTTTTCTAGTTCTTTTCCACCACTGTGAGTCAACGCTCTTTCTCTATACGTATTTAAATACCTTAGCTGCCCACCCCTTATCGCTGAATGTCCTCAGGCGGTCATATGGTATTTAGCTCTTAGCTTCCGGTGTTTCCAACGATGCTGAGTCCATATCACCTTGCACTGCCTCGTTTTCCATCTTCAGGTGAGCCCCTAGTGCTAATCTTCCAATAGCTCTCTGATTTACGTCTGATCTCGACTGAACTTCTGCCCTTCAGCAGAGAATCGTATTACCGAAAGTAAGCCCGGCACCATTATTCCTTTCCAAATACCTCTCAGTACTTTAATTGTACCCCCCTAATGCCCTATGCTTCATCCTCCCGCCGTCTCTTCGCCCTTTTGCTCTAAGAGGCTGTTCATGCTTTTCCGTGTATATCTTCCCTTTGTTTAGCCATATCCCAAGAAATTTTTAATCGGCCCCTCGGGGTGTTTCGTGGCCTTATATTGTAAGTACCTGATCAGTTGTATCGTTGAAAATCACACCTGAGTTAGTTGTGCTAGAACTGAAACCTAGAGCGTCTTCTTCATCTCCACAACAATTAACCAAAGTTTGCAAATCATCCTGGCTGTCTGCCAACAGTACAATATCGTCCGCATACATTAAAACAGGGAGCCGCTGCTCAACTACATCATCATCATCAGCCTGACTACGCCCACTGCAGGGCCCACTGGAGGGCCTTTCCCATGTCTCTCCAATTATCCCTGTCCTTCGCCAGTAGCGGACACTGTATTCCCAGAAATTTCTTAACCTCATCTACCTACTTAACTTTCTGCCGCCCCCTGCTACGTTTGCCTTCTGTTGGAATCTACTCCGTTACCCTTAAGGACCAGCGGTTATCTTGCCTTCGCATTACATGCCCTACTCAAGCCCACTTCTTCCACCTGGTTTCAACCAGAATATTGCCACGCGCCTAACGCGCCGCGCGGCCTCCGCGCTGAATCGAATACGACGGCGAAGCGGCGGTGGCCTCTCGCGGCGCGCTTGTTCTGTTTATAGTGAACTAGAATATTCTAGTTCACTATAGTTCTGTTCTGTGTCGTGGAAGCTGGCTCCATAACTAAAAGAAGGCTCCCAGTCTTCGTTTCTTCCCGACGCCTACCTTCACGGCTCCTCTGGTCGTGACAATATCATTAATGCGCGTTTGTTTCCTCACCCACTCCGCCCTCTTCCGATCTCTTAACGTTACACCTATCATTTTTCTTTCCATAGTTCGCTGCGTTGTCCTTAACTTAAGCTGAACCCTCATTGTTAACCTCCACGTTTCTGCACCATAGGTGAATACTGGTAAGATACAGCTGTTGTATACTTTTCTCTTGAAGGATCAGCTGTCACTACCTGCCCTAAATAGACATTCTCTTACTGCTTCCAGCACCTGGCTACGAATTGCGAACTGCTGTTCCTTTGCTAGGCTGTTGTACATTAGTTTGGTTTTCTGCATGTTAATTTTTAGCCCCACCGTTTTGCTCCGGCTGTCTCATTCATTGATCATGCTTTGCTCTTCATGTCCTGAGTGACTTACCAAGGCAATGTCATCAGTGAATCGCAAATTACTTATATTCTCCATTAACTCCTATCCCCAACTCTTCCCATTTCAGGTCCCGGAATACCTCCTGTAAACAGGCAGTGAATAGCATAGGCGAGATCGTGTCTCCCTGCCTGACACCGTTCCTTATTGGAATTTTATTGCTGACTTTATGGTAGCTGTGCAATTGTTATAAATATCTTCCAATATTTTCACATAACACTCTTCTACGCCCTGATTCCGCAATGCCTGCATGGCAGCTCAGGTTTCCACCGAGTCAAATGCTTTCTCGTAATAAATGAAGGCTACATATAGGGGTTGGTTATATTCTGCGAATTTCTCTATCACCTGATTGATAATGTGAATATGATCTATTGTCGAGTAACCTTTACGAAAGCCTGCCTGATCATTTGGTTGACTAAAGTCCAAGGTTGTCCTGACTTATTGCGATTACCTTAGTAAATACCTTGTTGGCGACGGATAGTAAACTGATCGGTCTGCAATTCTTCAAGTCCCTGACGTCTCCTTTCTTATGAATTAAGATAATGTTAGCGTTTTCTCCAAGCCCTAGATACGCTCGTGGTCACAAGGCATTGTGTATACAGGGTGCCTAGTTTTTCGAGCTCAATCTCTCCTCCATCCTTCAACAAATCTGCTGTTATCTGATCCTCAGCAGCTGCTTTCCCCTCCTGCATTTTTCCTAAGGCTTTCTTTACTTCCTCCTTCGTTACTGGCGGGATGTTCCAATGCTGTGCTCTACTGCCTCTTTCAGTAACATTCTGATTGCAATCGCTACTGTACAGATTTGTGTAAAACTCTTCGGTTACTGTAACTATCTTATCCACATTGCTAATGACATTGCGCTCTGTCTCTATGCCTATGCCTAGTTTTTTCTTCACTGCTTTTAGGCTACCTCCGCTCTTTAGAGCATGCTCGATTTTCTCCATGTTAAACTTCCTCATGTCAGCTGCCTTGTGCTTATTTATTAACTTCGACAGCTCTACTAGTTTTATTCTACCTATGGAGTTAGACGTCCTCATGCTTTGCCGTTTCTTAATCAGATCTTGTGTCTTCTGAGATAGCTTCCAGGTATCCTGTCGAACCATCCTACCACCTACTTCTACGGCGCCCTCCGTAATGATATCTGTGAGACGATTGTTTATTGTTTCAACATTACGGTCGTCATCGTCAGTTAAAGCGGAAAATCTGTTCTCCAGCAAAATACTGAATTCCTCTACTTTCCATCTTAATGCTAACTCGTTCACTGATTTCCTGCGTTCCCTTTTCAAATCGAAGGTAATGCGAGAGCTTACTATTCTGTGGTCGCTACAATGGACTTTTCTGAGGACCTCCACATCCTCTACGATGCCAGGCTGAGTGCACAGTATGAAGTCTATTTCATTTTTAGTCTCACCATTGGGGCTCTTCCAGGCCCACTTCCTGTTGGCTCATTTGCTGAAGAAGGTACTCATGATCCGTAAATTATTTCTATCTGCGAACTCTACTAATAACTCTCTCCTGCTATTCCTAGAACCCATGCCATAGTCAACAAACCACCTGCTCTCGAGCTTGGGTCTTGCCTACCTTCGCATTGAAGTCGCCCATCAGTACAGTGTACTGTGATTTTTGTTTGGTCATCGCCGACTCCACGTCATTGTAGAAGGTTTCAACGATCTGCTCATCATGGGCAACTGGCCACAAATAATGCATGCTGTTTCTGTTGAAGCGGGGACTGTCTGAATGACTCCCTTTTCGGCGCGCCTGAATGCCGGCAATGGATGTCCCGAACGCGATAAAGGAAAAAGAGGAGATTTCGTCAACGCTCAGCCAACGCTTGATGTATCCCGTCCAGATTGTCGCGAGAACCAGCTTCAACAAAAACAAACAGGTAAAATGGCTAGAAAACTTGTCCGCGCAGCAATGGATTCTGCGTGTCCTGCTCTGTTGGGCGGTAACAACGTTCATCGCAAAGTACTCCCTTCCTATCCCCTGAAGTGATTTCTAGGTGGCTGTGTCACGTGACCCTTCTTTGTGGGCTGCCTTTATCACGGCGGATTTTTGTTTCCCTTCACTCTCCAAAGACGATAGCTTTTCCGCACTTCCTTGCTTCGGCAAAAATGAGCGCCAACAGCCCGCGTTTTCAGCGTCTGCAACTGGGTCCTTGATGTAGAGCAGCTCTGTCAAGGAGTGCAAACTGCTGGGCTAGTCGGTTCATATTGCATATAAAGGGAACCAGCGAAAATAGACTCAAGACAAGAACAAAGAAGGCACACACCACAACGCTGGTACAAAGAAGGCACACACCACAACGCTGGTTAAAAAGGAGGCACACACCGCAACGCTGGTGTGTGCCTTCTTTATTCTTGTCTTGCGTCTATTTTCGCTGGTTAACTTTATATGCAGCTCTGTCAAGTGCGGCATCTAAGGCTGATGGCGGCGCCTCTGGTGATGACTATGCGCTGTTAACAAGCGAAGACACCCAACTGAGCCTTCTTTCCGTTGCGCATTGAGTCAAGACAGTCGTATTCGCAACTTGCACTTCATGCGGAAAGTATTTTGACTGCCTAATACGGTTGCTGACCTGCTTGTGGCGTCATTTTACTGCCGAATGTGCCCTGGTCGACGGTTTTCGAAGGCACGGCCATGTCTTCAAAATGCAATTTTGAGTGATTATTTACGCGCTAAGGAACTTTGCGCTGATATTCGCGATGTTTACGTACAACATAAACAGAAAAGAGTAAAAAGGGGGTGAGCTGTCCTCTATCGCGCTCCTTTTTACTAAAGTCACCACGGCAGAGGACAGTTTACTCAAATGTATGCTTATTCGTGCGTAGAGCGTATGCAGGATTTAAAAAAAAGAAACGGCAGTCGTAATTTTCATGTCTCCCCTTTCATCCGCCATATGATGAGTTTACAAGAAAGACGAAATGGGCGGTAGTGCTTGCTCCTCAACGGCGTGGACATCTTCAACCAATATTTTGACAGCCGACGTGCTCCATTCTCTCTCCGCCATTCTTTCACGCGAACCACTTAGCTAATCGAGGCCGTGATTTCGTGACATACGTTATATTTTTTTTATGTTGTACAGTTTTAGCCAGGCAGACCGTGAGGACAGAGGCACGCAAATGCGTATTTGCAAATTCTGGGAATAAGAACAGCAAGAAAACTTATACACACGCAGAGATACATTCGACAATGAGTTTATCCCCCTTTCCTTAACTGCGACAATCATTGTTTACACGGGTCGGTCCCTACGATTTGGGTGCATGTGGCGTTGTTGCCGTGACTGCCTCGTGGCGTGTCTGCCACATAGGCAAACGCAGGCTGGTTGTGCCGATGTATCGGCACGAACAACAGAGTTCGCTGTGTCAAATGGCACGGCTAAGAGTTTGTTCGCGCGTTCGGATTTGACAGCACAAACATAAACAGCAACCGCGAAAAACCTAGACAGGAGGACGCGGAGAAAACAGCGCTGAGACGCGAATTAGAACTGTCACGCACTTCGCAGACAGAGGTAGAGCGCCAAATAGCAGAGCTCACGAAGGCAGTACGAGACCTCAAGTCGAACAGCCCTCCGCAGCCACAAACATTACAAACCCAAGCCCCATCGCAAACAGGCAAAGAGCATCTCACTAAATTTAAGGCAGATGATGCAGCAGATGATCCAGCAAGTGCAACTGCAAGTCACAGAACTCCGGAGTAGCATCCGCAAGCAGAAACTCGTCGAGAACATTAGAGAAAAGGCCTACCACTGCTCTGCGTTGGCAGCCCTCGCCAACTCGCCCGCAAACAACACTGAAACCTAAATATGGCCATCAAAAACTTAGGCAAGCAAGAAACCCTAGACATATGGCAATGGAACTGCAGAGGCTACCGCAAGACGCAGGGCCTACTCCAACAACACATCCATACACAACAAAGACCGCCCGACATCATAGCGCTTCAAGAGACGAGCACTACGCCAACACTCGCAGGATATACGTCCTACGAGACTCAAGAAAAAGGAAGAACGGCAACCCTAGTCAGTAAGGCGCTCATCGCCATAAACCACGACAGGATAGCCGACAACGACGTAGAACACGTGATAGTAGAAATTACACCAAAGAAGAAAAGAAAGAGAGGAAGAAGAAAAAATTGTGAATGCATAAAGCCCTCCAAAACAAAAGAAAGCGAAATTCCCCGAACTTTTTCCTGGCGGACGCAAACTAGCAAGCAACAACACGCTAATGATACTGGGAGACTTCAATGCCGTGGACAAAAGCTGGGGATACAAACCAGCTAACCCAAAAGTTAAAGCACTCGCAGAGGCAGCAGAAAACACTGACTGCAACCTCCTCACATACTCAGACACTCCAACCATAATCGGAAACAGCGTCAGTACCGACACGTGCCCCGACCTCACATTCATACGGGGAGAGGAACAGGCAGTGTGGGAGAATCTGTTAGAAAATCTGGGCAGTGACCACTACATACTCAAGACTCAAGAAACCTCAGACAGACTAAAGCGCCAGCTGGGATCGGCAAAAATCACGGATTGGAGCGTTTTTCAACAGGCATGCGACGGGAATCTCGCCGCGGACGGGATCCAATCAATAGAATGGGGAAAAATGCTAAAAGAAAACAGCGCAAGTACACTAAAGAAATCGCGCGAACGACGCAGACACCTGAGGTAGACGCCAGGCTGCTCAAGCTGTGGGAAGCTAGACGCAGGCTCACCAAGAGGTGGAAGATACAAAAGTAGTGCAGGAAACTAAAACTTGAGATCGTAGAAGTCACAGCGAAAGCAGAGGAGTACGTGGCACAAATGGCAAGGCAAAATTGGCTACAATTCAGCGACTCTCTCAACGGAACATTTAGCACAGAGAGGACGTGGCATATCCTCAAGGCTCTCATAGATCCAACCAATACCAAGGCAGAAAACAACACAGCGATCTACCGGTTACTCCACCAGTTCGAGGGACCAAACTTCGGGGACACAAACCCAGCAGCTTACGCAGAGCGCTACCGGGGAAGAGAAAACGATACCCTGCACAGACCCATCACGGGAAAAGAGGTCTACGCAGCGATTTGAAACACAACCAGAAACATGGCCGCCGGTGCAGACAAGATCAATAATGCACTCATCCGCAACCTCAGTGATGAGCTAGTCGCAGAATTCACCGACTTTCTTAACAAACACTGGGAAGCGGAGACCGTCCCCGAGGAGTGGAAGCATGCGGAGGTAGTGATGATTCGTAAACCGGGCAAGAAACTACAAATTGAGAACCTCGGACCGATCTCACTGACATCGTTCCTAGGAAACCTGTACGAACGAGTGGTCACGCTGAGACTACAACAGTACATGGAGGGCAACGAACTGTATCCCCACAGCAATTTCGGTTTCAGAGCAAAGCTATCGACCCAAGATGTACTACTGCAAATCAAAGAAGAGGTACTCTGGAACGTCCCCAAGCGCGGAGAGAACATATTAATGGCATTGGACATCAAGGGGGTTTTGACACTGTAAGTCACGAGGCTATCCTTACGGGCATGAACGACCTGAACTGCGGGAGGAGAGTCTACGGCTACGTCAAAGCCTTCCTCTCACACAGAACGGCAACGATTTGCCTGGGGGAGCTCAGATCAGACAAATTCCTTACTCCAAACAAAGGAACACCTCAAGGATCGGTCTACGCTATTCAACATAACCATGATTGGCTTGGCAAAACAGTTAAAAGCAATCGACGGCATACACCATGCCATGTATGCCGACATCACCATCTGGGTCAACACAGGCTCGCTCGGAGAGAAAGAAGAGAAATTACAAAAGGCAGCCACCTGCATACAGAACTACGTCAGAGCAAGAGGGCTAGCAAGCTCCACCGAGAAATGCGAGCTCCTAAGAGTTTGGAGAGGAAAACAAAATCGCACAGTCCCCACTAGCGACGACTTAAAGTTAAGTCAACCTCGAGGGGAAGTCGATACCAGAAAAAACAGTCATCAGAATCTTGGGGATGTGGATACAGTCAAATCACCGCTGTACCCACACCCTTGCCCTACTCAAAGCATCCCCTCTACAAGTGGCCCGCATGACCACGCGCATTTCACACAAACGTCATGACATCCGAAAGGAGGACACACTCAAGCTCGTTAGAAGCCTGGTAGTCAGCCGACTGACATACAGCCTCCCCTACTACAATCCCATCAAGAGTGAGGTACAACAGGCTGACGTGATCCTACGCAAAGCCTACAAAACCGCACTCCACCTTCCTCACAGCACTTCAACCGAAAAGCTCCTAGCCCTAGGACTACACAACACTTTCGATGAATTGAGAGAGGCACAACTAGTCTCCCAACTGCGCAGACTACAGCAGACCCCACCTGACAGGGAGCTCCTAAAGAAACTGGGACGCGCAGATAAAATTCAAGAGATACAGAGGACAGAAACAATCCCGGACGAATATCGCAAAACACTAAAAGTAACGCCCATACCAAGGAACATGGATCCCAACCTGTACAAAGCGCGCAGAGGCAAGGGCTGAATACCTACAAAATACATTAGCACCCCAAGAAACGACGGTATACGTGGACACAACCACATACACCAGAACAGCGGGGTAGCACAACAGCAATGCGGTAACAACGGTGATTGACTCGACGTTCTGCGAGCTCACCAGCGCATCACTAGCTATGGGAGGGAGTGCTTTCCAGCGATCGCCGAATCGACCAAGAAGGTCTGATTCGGCGAGCACAACTGGCAGCAGCTTCCAGCGGAGCCCTAGACTAAGGGCAGCCGACCTTTGTACAAGTAGATGGACGAAGCCATCTGACAGCCGCAGAAGAAAAGCAAATCTAGAGCTTAATAAAGTTTTGCACTCACTAGCTCACTCACTCACTCACTCACTCACTCACTCACTCACTCACTCACTCACTCACTCACTCACTCACTCACTCACTCACTCACTCACTCACTCGCTCACTCGCTCACTCACTCACTCACTCACTCACTCACTCACTCGCTCACTCGCTCACTCGCTCACTCACTCACTCACTCACTCACTCACTCACTCACTCACTCACTCACTCACTCACTCGTGAGGGACCTGCACCCCCTCCGCGAGCTGGGCTTGTTGGCCGCACACACCACATGTGTCCGGTCTTGGGCCGGGGCAGGCGTTCATACGGTGACCGACAACAGCGCAGTGACCGCAGGCCGGGATGGTGCGCTGGTATTTGCGGACTTGAATGAGCATGCACTCGTAATGTACGTAGCGCGGCTTCTGCTTCCCGCAAAATGTTATTCGGGCCTTGTCTGACGTGCCAAATTCGCGTATCTCCAGAATTTCGCCGTGGCGCCACTGGAGACTTGAGCGGAGGGATTCCGCAGTATCTGTATTTCGTACGGTTACCACGCCGTAACAGACGTTACCACCATCTTGACTCAGGTGGCCCGTAAGTGGGACTTTCTTATTCTGCAGATTTATCACGTAGTCTCCGATAACTCTGTCTTCAATTTCGGCTTTTGGAGTGTAAATTAGAATTAAGTTCTGATCGCGTACCGGAAGAACGGTGAAGGATTGCGAGGAGTCCGGTTCGAGGTAGGCTATGAACACCCGTCCGTATCTGTTCTCCTCAAATACCTCTTGCAATGATACTCGAGTTCGCGGCTTGAGGACTACCACGAAGTCTTCGGTTGTAGGTTTGGGTAATGGCTGCGGCCTCCACGTTGTAAGAGCCCGGCCCGTTGTGCATTGAGCGGAGTTGTCGCAGCTGGCGCCGGCGGCGGAAGCGGCAGGGGAGGCCGCGTAGACGGACGCCGCTTTTAGGGCACGGCCCTGAGATCGGCGAGCTACCGCGGCAGCCAGGGATATCACCCGGAGGCGATGACGTGGACCACCGTTCATCCCCAGAACGGGGGCTCTCGCGAAGCGCGGTGGTGGTGCAGGTAGTGAAGCTTTTCTCTTCAAAAAAAAAAAAATGACAGCGCTTTGTTATATTACCGCGATGCCCACAATGAACAGTGTATATTACCTACAAGAATGAAGCTATTTCGCGGCAAGGAATTACTCATCATTCCTCATTAAGCCTCTGATGAAATTAAGCGTGCGCACCAAGTTGTACAGCTAAAGAGTGTCTTTTCATTCCATTCTTTGAAATACCAGCTCTCACTACAACCAGATGGCCGCCTGCAAGTCTCAATTTACTCCGCTCATAACTCCCCTCCGTGCAGTGTAGTGATTGTTCGATTGTGTTGACGGGTCACTTGTATAGCCCCTTCAGACCCGCATTATGCTCTGCCACCGAGAAACAATGCCTATACTTAAACACCGAAAGAGAGCTGACAAGGACTGTACCACCTCCCACGATCGAGAGCGGTACGGTTGGCCGAATAAAAAAAAAAGATAACAGCACGTACAAATCGAAAAAAAAAACAAGCAGTGCTACCCAACGAGGCAGAAGAAAAGCGCCACCATCGCGTGTAGGAGAGTACGGCACGACATTCTAACACATCACGGCCGCAGCTTTGCAAGGCTCGGGAAAGGACGGAGGTACTGTCGCAATTCGACTCTGTTCGCCAATACGACGTGCATTTTGCACCGATGATGTCGGTCGAGGAACTCTCGTGTGCAGTTTTTGCAGAAAGAGCTTTGGTGCTGCTTCGGGCCGTCGATGCTGACTTGGAGACCGCATGCTCGTTACTGATAATGCGCTGACACATTTTGCCTTCTTAATATGATAGAGAGTGCGGTACAGATTGCGTTGCCTGCGCGAGACGTGTTCCGTCAAAGAATTTTAAAGTTTCAAGACATTAGGACAAGCACCTCGCGTTCACCTGTGCAATGCGGGGCCAACCTTGTATCGATGTCTTCGAATCATCTGCCGTTGAGATCACGGAGTTGGTAATTAGAGTGGGTTGTATCCCACAAGAATTGCCCTTCTGCGACAATCACTATAGGATCGCTCTCTTGGCTGGTCGAAAAGAACGCCAGCGTCTTCGCACGAGCAACTCTAAAAATTCAGGGGCACTTTGACTGTCTAAAGTGGGTAGAGGCGGAAGCGTTTTCCGCACCACCTTCGCTGTTTGTGTGGCACTGGTGGCGTCACATATATTTTAGTACTAATTACTAGGTGATGGCAAATCACTAATTATTGGTTAATTACTGATTAATACCTGAATACTAATTAACTGCTAATTAATGACGCTTAAGCTTCGCCTTTAGGAGTGGAACGCGACAGCGCGTTGTAGCGCTGCCAGGGAGTCCACGGAACGCCACCACCCGTTCGGCGCGATGCCTTGCCCTTTGAACGCAATGCTTTTTGAGGAAAGGAAATGGCGCTGTAATTCTCTGTCATCTCGGTGGACACCTGAACCGCACCGTAGAGGAAGGGAGGAAGTGGGAGTGGAAGAAGATAGATAAAGAGGAGCCGTAATGAAGAAAATGAAAATTGTATTTCAGGAAAGGAAATTACGCAGTAACTGTCTCACAAAATTCAGGGGGGCAATTTTTTGACCTAAAGTGTTTGGTTTGGTTTATGGGGTTTAACGTCCCAAAGCGACTCAGGCTATGAGAGACGCCGTAGTGGAGGGCTCCGGAAATTTCGACCACCTGGGGTTCTTTAACGTGCACTGACATCGCACAGTACACGGGCCTCCAGAATTGGTCACTGATGTGTGGTTAAGATGTTAAGCTTCGCCCCTAAGAGTGGAACGCGACAGCGTCTTGCAACGCTGCCAAGGTGTCCATAGAACGCCATCACCCATTCGGTTCTACGCCTCGCTCGTCGGTAAATTGGTTTTGAGGAAAGGAAATGTATCTGTCTCTCATTTGTCGGTGGACACCTAAACCTCGCCGGAAGGGACTGGAGGAGGATGAGAGTGAGTGAAGACACCGTATTCACTAGATGCGCCTTTGTTCATTTGAAACCATCGAGCTGGCATGGCGGAGTGGATAGCGTGCTCGTCTCTCACGCCGAAGACCGGGGTTCGATTCCTGAGCTCGACCAATTTCTTAATCGCTTTTATTTATTTATATGGCCTGACCAGTAAAGCTAATTAGGCTAATTGGGTAATTAAGCAATTAACTAAGCTCAGTACCACTTACTTGGAGCATCACTGTACGATCCCTTCAATTGGTTGTATGGTTACTAGCCAAAGTGCAATTGGACCCGTTTGAAATTCGCGCACTGTGACGTCACGACCGTTTCCACCAATTGAAAAGCGTGACATTTTCTGTCGACAACTGCTGCTTACAACGATGAGACATTAAAGGCTTCCGCCTTAAAACTTTTCTGCCGTGGTGTGAAACTCGTGCGGAATCATTTCTGGCTGTCGGGCTCATTCTGCGAGGCGTCCAGACCGCAGAAGACGAGGCCCATGACAAAGGATGGGCCAAACAGGAGGGCGCTGAGCAATTTTAAAGTAGCGGGAGGGGAGATCGAGTTCCTTCATGGCCGCCGGAGTTGTGTAGTGCTGGGTGGGCTTTCAAACTTGACAGATGTTGGCACAGTCGCTGCCTGGAAGCAGGGTTAGTCGAGTGAAAAGGTCGCGGTTAAAACAAAGTATTTCTCGCAGTAGAAGAGCTGAGACCAGCGCCAGTTATGCGTCGTTTTAATATCAAGTTGAAACACCCGCTACTCACGTTCGCGAACGGTTTTGAATCCGCAATTCAATACGGTTGTCTTCAGGGCAATGAATCGCCTTTTTCACATTTGCATGTATGGAAAGGGGTATTGAATATAGAATTGATATCAGTTCAGTAATTTTGAGAAACAATTTGAAGGTGGTTTTTTTTTCGACAGCTGTCTTTACTGTACACTGTACACACTGCGTTCGTGCCGTTCGTGCAGCGTTGACTGAACGAGGTGATAAGCGACGCGACGCGCGATGGCTTCGCGCGATGGCCTGGGAGGTGCTGTCGCTGATGGCTCCGGTTCTGGGGTTGAGGAAGATTTCAGCCACTGCTCGGAAGCCACTCGCGAGGCAGAAAGCATTGCGGGCGCCCGACCTCCGATCTAGTTTGCGAGAAAAGTTAATTTTTATTTCATATTTTCAGCGGAACCCTTCGTGGCGCTCACTTCGTCGCGGGTATGGGTCCGAGGGTTTGCACTTTTCTATATTGAATTCCAGACAATTCAGCCGTCTTTTTTCGATGTTTATTTCGGTTTTTTAGAAAAATACTAATTTCTATAGGTGAAACTCCAGTTTTTTTTTCTAGCTAATGTCGCTTTGTTTACTATATGTTCAAGTCACTTGGAGCCGCCGCGGTGGCTCAGCGGTTATGGTGCTCGGCTGCTGACCCGAAAGACGCGGGTTCGATCCCGGCCGCGGCGGCTGGAATTTCTTTGGAAGAGAAATTCTAGAGGCCCGTGTACTGTGCGATGTCAGTGCACGTTAAAGAACCCCAGGTGGTCGAAATTCTCGGAGCCCTTCACTACGACGTCACTCATAGCCTCAGTCGCTTTGGGACGTTAAACCCCATAAACCAAACCAAACCAAGTCACTTGGAGTCTATCATGACCTTGCTAGCATCACGAGCAGTCGATTTTAAATTAATTAATGCACAAAGGGTCTTACCTACTGCTGTGCTTGCAGACGAGTGTTATCGCTATTTTAAATGTAATGAAATTCAGTGATGGTGCTTCCCGATAATAACGCAAGTGGAAGTTTGTTATCTTCCATTGTTCAGAGATACACCGCTTGGGCAAAGGGCGTATGAGCAGGGGTGGTTAAGAGTTGGATAAAAACAGATCTTCATTAGTACAGCACACTTAGTTATAGGACAATCGATTCCACTCTGCCGAAGTTCTTGCAAAAAATGAATTATTTTTTTATTTTTGTACATAGTGCAGACCATGGCTAGGTCCAAGTAGGAAGGGCAGGTTCACAAAACGCAAAATTAAAGCAACGAAAATACAACAATACAGCAAGAATAATGTAGTAATACAAGAATACTGCAGTGCAAGACGGAAGCATCATAAGACCCTGTCCACGAAGCCTCTGTAACCAAGACGTAAAGAGCTGACGTTACCAGGGCGTACACGTCACGCATGTAAACTTACACACGCCACTGGACGGAATAATGGTCTTTCAGCCTGTCACGCGAAATTTTAGCGTACCGAATACCCAGGACAGTGGAGCCTACGGACCTCGTGCCGGAGCTTGGCGGTGGCCTATAGAACACCATGACGTAGTTTATATCAGGATGTGGGGCGCCAAAGCTGTTGACAAAAAAAAATGCAATAAGGCCAAAGCTACGTGTAAAGGTGACTGGTAGAGATGGATCTAAATGAAAAGCAGTACAGTGCCTCTAATTCAAAAAGTATTCCTCAAGCATGGTCTAACAAAGTGTAGTGCAGTTCGAAGCTCCCTGACATGGAAATGTGACGCTGGTGGCCACACGAACAATTTACGTTGCCCTAATTACCTAAGCTAAATGTTGTATGTTTTTATATCAAATAAATAACCATACGCCGACTGGCGTGCACAGAACTCTGCGCCAAATACTGAAGCAGGTGCCTCGGGTAACGCGAGGGGTTCGTGTATTGTCCCCGCTGGTAACAGTATGCAGCCCTGGCCACATTACCACAACATTTGTATCATTGCCATTGTACGCTTCAGTTATTTGGAGACCACCAGGCTGTGCTCGCAAAGGCATTCAAGCTCAGGGGATGGAGTGCTGGTATATCTGAAGATTTTTCGCGTACTCTCCGTGATAAGCGAAAAAAAAATTATGGAATTATGCCAAATAAAATGGCGAATAAACCGTGAAAGCAGCTCTGAATATAATAGGCTTCACTTGGGTAGTAGGCGTTTCCTATGGGACAGCGAAGCCGGCAACGTACGGGAGCAACGAAAAACTACTGTTCATTCTGCGATGTGCCCAGTCAGCACTTTGTCAATCAACTGCCGCCGTATAAAAAATAAAGTCGATGACTTTCACTTTCTTTGCGTACCGTCCAAGCAACCTTTCAACCTTTGTTCTGGGAACAAAATCGTGGCTCAATCCGACTATCTCAAGCGCTGAAATATTTCTCGACACGTACCAGTGTTTTTCGTCGCGACCGTTGTGCACGTGGCGGAGAAGTGTTTATTGTTGTCCATAAAGGTGTCCCAGGTGCTCAAATGAAATTCTCTGATAGTGAAACTTTATTGGTTGTTTGCAAAGTAAGACTGCCGAACGGGAAAGCAGCGGGTCATTTTATAGGCCTCCTGGTCCTTCTGTAAAGCCGCTAGTTGGCTTATGCCGCCGCGGTGGCTCAGTGGTTAAGGTGCTCGGCTGCTGACCCAAAAGACGCGGGTTCGATCCCGGCCGCGGCGGCTGGAATTTCTTTGGAGGAGAAATTCTAGAGGCCCGTGTACTGTGCGATGTCAGTGCACGTTAAAGGAACCCCAGGTGGTCGAAATTTCCGGAGCCCTCCACTACGGCGTCTCTCATAGCCTTAGTCGCTTTGGGACGTTAAACCCCACAAACCAAACCAACCAACCTTTTGGAAATTGACTGACTGGTCAGCTGGCGAACCAAGAGATACAGCTCGAGGGTGCTGCGAACAGCTAGCTGCTTCGTCAGCGCCACGTGTGCCCTCTTCCGCCGTGCTCATCTTATCACACAGCGTCACGACGAAGCACAGCTTTACTTTCTTTTCATTCTCGTTTTCTTTGACTGGCTATGAAGACCAAAGCCACGAAATAAACCAAGTTCTTTTTGCTCCAGCCACCCGTCTCGTTTCGTCCTAGCGGGCTCCGCTGCCGACCCGTTGGAAGGCGTCCGCCAGCCGCCGGCTCGTTTGTAACAGAGGGAATCTTTCTGAACATTTTTTGACATTTCAGATTCTAACACCTTTTGTCAGTATGTGCATGAGCCATTGCGAACGGACGGAACTGGTCACGTACTCGACCTCTTGCTCTGTAACGCGCCTGATGTTGTATGCAATGCACAGGTGTTGCCTGGTTTGAGCGGCCACAATATTGCGGCCGGAGCGCGATGCCGAGATCCAGATGCCGCCGCAGCACGATTCTGTGAACCCGACTTTCCCTGACACCGATGCAGTTAGCGCCGACCTCCGCATTCACGTTGACGGGCACCCAGTGACTGCTTTAGTCGATACAGGCGCGGACTTTTCGATCATAAGCAAGCACCTCGCGGATCGCCTCAGCAAGGTAAAGACAGCCTGGGATGGACCTCAAATTCGTACTGCTGGCGGTCACCTCATGACGCCTGTCGGAAGATGCACTGCTCGAGTCACCATCGCCAATTCTGCTTTTGTTGGCACTTTTGTTGTTCTGCCGCACTGCTGCAAAGACCTGATTCTCGGAATGGACTTCTTGCGTGAGCATGGTGCTATCATAAACCTTCCTGATCGTCTGGTAACATTTTCGACCCCTGGAACGATTCCAGCCGACACCGAACCACGCAGAGTGGCCCTGCGCATAATCGACGCCGATGTGATCGTCCCTCCGCGATCCTGTGCCCTCGTTACCGTCATTTGTGACGACCTGTGCAGTGCTGACGGCGTAGCAGAACAGAACACTGCGCTTGTGCTCTCCCATGGGGTCTGCATCGCCAGAGGTATCGTCACGCTACGGAACGGCCTAGCAGATGTCCTTCTAACGAATTTCGGGACCGAACGGCAACACATCGCCAAGGGCACTGCGGTCGCATACTTCGAGGGCATCGCCGAAATTAACGACTGCCTTGCCCTCCAGAGCGAAACGTCCAATTCTTGCACACCTCAGCTGATCCTCGACGTGAACCCAGGCTTAACCCCAGCCGATAGGGAGAGCCTAGTCGGCCTACTGCATCAGTTCCAAGACTGTTTCTCGTCTACGTCGGCAGTCAAACAGACGCCTCTCGCTAAGCACCGCATCATTACGGACTGCAGTACCCGACCAATTCGGCAAAACCCATACCGTGTCTCACTGCGGGAGCGTGAAGCCTTAGCTGAACAAGTCAAAGAGATGCTGCAGGATGGTGTTATTCAGCCGTCGAGGAGCCCGTGGGCTTCGCCTGTGGTTTTGGTTAAGAAGAAGGATGGCAGTCTGCGATTTTGCGTTGACTACCGGAAGCTTAACCAGGTTACCAAGAAAGACGTCTACCCGTTACCACGCATTGACGACTCTCTTGACCGGTTGCGACACGCGCGCTACTTTTCTTCGCTGGACTTAAAAAGTGGTTACTGGCAGATCGAAGTTGACGAGCGGGATCGCGAGAAGACAGCGTTCGTGACGCCGGATGGCCTTTATGAGTTCAAGGTCCTTCCTTTCGGTTTGTGTTCAGCTCCAGCAACATTTCAGAGAATGATGGACGCTGTTTTGTCGGGCCTGAAATGGCAGACGTGCTTGGTATACCTGGACGACGTTGTTGTATTTTCGCCAACGTTCGAAGAACACCTCCAGCGCCTCTTGACCGTGCTACAGGCTATACGATCTGCCGGCCTGACGTTGAAGCCCGAGAAATGCCACTTTGGTTATGAGGAGCTCCTTTTCCTGGGCCATGTCGTCAGCCATCGTGGAGTCCGGCCGGATCCTGCTAAAACAGCTGCCGTCGCCAACTTTCCCACTCCTTCGGACAAGAAAACGGTCCGGCGTTTTTTGGGCCTTTGCGCGTATTACCGGCGGTTCATCGCCAACTTTTCCCGACTTGCTGCACCGTTGACGCATCTTACAAGAGAGGACGTCCCATTCACGTGGACAGAACAGCAGCAGCAGGCATTTGATGAATTACGGCGACGCTTGCAAACCACGCCTGTCCTTGGTCATTTCGATTCTCGTGCGGAGACTCTCGTCCACACAGATGCCAGCAACGTGGGTATCGGTGCTGTACTCGTCCAGTGGCAGGACGGCGCTGAGCGCGTAATAGCATACGCCAGCCGCACTTTGTCTCGTGCCGAATCTAATTATTCCACGACCGAAAAAGAATGCCTTGCCGTGGTATGGGCTGTGACAAAATTTCGACCTTACCTGTACGGCCGGCATTTTCAAGTTGTAACCGACCACCACTCTCTTTGCTGGTTGACGAACTTACGGGATCCCTCTGGCCGCCTTGCGCGTTGGAGCTTACGCCTTCAGGAGTTTGACATGTCCATCGTTTATAAATCAGGGCGCCAGCACAACGATGCCGACTGCTTGTCCAGATATCCAGTCGAGGCTGCGCGCGACGACGACGAACCAGACTTTCCTCTCATCGCAGCCGTAGACGCAGCGACTATTTCCAGTCAGCAACGTGAGGACCCGGCGCTGAAACCTCTCATCGACTTCCTGGAAGCCCGTACCGAGGAGGTTCCCCAGCCCTTCGCAAGATCCCAGTCCTCCTTTTGTCTGCGCAACAACGTGCTGTACAAAGCCAACTTTTCTCCAACCGGAAGCGACTACCTCCTCGTCGTTCCAGCGAATCTCCGTGAAGAAATCTTGCAGGCGTGTCACGACGAGCCCACCGCAGGTCACCTCGGCTACGCCCGCACTCTGGCTCGGATCAAAAAGAGCTATTACTGGCCTAAGCTTGCGGCGACTGTACGACAATATGTGCGCACGTGCCGTAATTGTCAACGACGAAAAACACCCCCTGTCAAGCCAGCTGGACTTTTACATCCCGTTCAAGTGCCCAGACTCCCGTTTGAGCAAGTTGGCATGGACCTTCTCGGCCCTTTTCCAACTTCATCTTCGGGAAACCGGTGGATTATCGTCGCTACTGATTACCTTACGCGCTACGCTGAAACCAAGGCCCTCCAGCGCGGCACAGCAGCCGAGGCTGCGAAATTTTTCGTGGAACGCATCGTCCTCCGGCATGGCGCTCCAGCACTAATTATCACGGATAGAGGCACCGCTTTCACTGCCAGACTCTTGGAATCCCTCATGCGGCTGAGTGGCACTACTCACAGGAAAACAACCGCCTACCATCCCCAGACGAATGGCCTGACCGAGCGCCTCAACAAAACTCTCGTCGACATGCTGTCCATGTATGTTGACGTTGAGCATCGATCTTGGGACAATATCCTGCCATATATTACTTTCGCGTATAACACGGCTCAACAGGAAACCACGCGGAGGACGCCCTTCTGTCTGTTGTACGGCCGCGAAGTGTCGACAATGTTGGAAGCAATGCTGCCCCATGATGGCCGCGACCCCGACGTTGGCGCCGAGGAGTTCACGCTTCGCGCAGAAGAAGCTCGACAACTTGCAAGAGTGCGCATCCTGAACCAACAAGACCGTGACGCCCGACGTTACAACCGCCGCCACAGACTGATGACGTTCGCCCCGGACGACAAAGTGTGGGTATGGACCCCCATTCGACGCCGTGGCCTTTCCGAAAAACTGCTCAAGCAGTATTTCGGCCCCTACCGAGTTCTCCGTCAGCTAAGCGACGTAACCTATGAAGTCCTCCCTGATGGGGCTTCCCGGACTACTCGCCGTCAGCAGAGACCAGAGATTGTTCATGTAGTGCGGATGAAGCCCTATTTTTCGCGAGACATTCAGTGACTAAGTGCTGTGCGTCACTCTGTTGTTTTTTTTGCTTCTTTCTCCCTATTTTCTTGTTAAAGCATCGGGCCGATGCTCTTTCCGAGAGGGAGGGTAATGCCGCGTCTACAACAATAGCCGCTCGGCGGCTGTTCGGCACGCAGCTCGTGCGCCACGCGGTTCGCTGCTGAAGAAGACGAAGCTCGACGTTCCATCCTGGCCGTCTCGGTGTGCGCTGGCATCATCTCGGTGTTGGCGTTCCTCTGCCGTCTGGACGCGGCGCTACCTGTACCAACTGCTACGTGACAATATTATTCTAGCAGATTTATTAGTTCCCTTTGTGAATGTTGCGAAACCACCTAGGCGAAAGATTTATGCTTACAGCAGGGACAACTACGAGGCGATTAGCGCTGCTTTCGATTCGTTCTTCCCACCTTTTGATGAATTCGCGGATACCTTTAATATCGAACAGCTACGGAATACTTTCAAGCACAAACTGGTTGAATTACGTGAAGCTTTTATTCCATCAAGCATTATATCATGTAGGAGAGCTCGAGATAAACCCTGGTTTAAACCCGAGTTACGTGCCCTTGTTCGAAGACAGCGACGAATGTATCGAAGATACAAAAAGACAGACAACACACGGAGCTAACTTCCAACAATGGTTTATTTGAGAAAGGAAAGGTAATTTTATATCGACATCAACACCAAAACGCGGTCAAACCATCCGCTAGCAAAGCGTATCAGCCAGATATGCGAGCTCTTTTGCCAGCAATGAAACAGAGGGGGTACTAACCCAATCATCTTTCAAAAGTGATATCCGTTCCGCTTCTATGATTTCTCGTGTCAACCGGTTATTGTGCACTTTTAAAACCATGCATTGTTCAAGAAGCGGTATGCAGTGACACCCACGGCAGTGGGCTGACAACCCTTTTCCACGCATATCATCTACGTCACGCCCATGCTCTTGTGTTAGTACCCCCTCTGTTTCATTGCTGGCAAAAGAGCTCGCATATCTGGCTGATACGCTTTGCTAGCGCATGGTTTGACGGCGTGTTGGTCTTGATGTTGATGCTTTGTGGGCACAATTTAAAGATCATGTGATGCACTGCATCACAACTTTTATCCCTTTGATAAAGAAGGCCACTAGCAAGCACAACCCGTGGATTACTCGAGATATAATTCACATGAAACGAAAAATTAGTAGGTTAAGGCAAAGAAATAGGCAAAGAGCAAGCTTAGAGCTAAAGGTAAACATAAGTAAGCTAACAAAAGAACTAAAGAATAAGGTACTTGAGGCTAAAAAACGATTTTGTGGCACTACACTTAACAACTTCATCAAAAATTCTCCGGAAAAGTTCTGGAGGTATATAAATAGAAAAAAATGTGACTGCTTCTTCACCTACACACGGAAAACAGCAAGCTGACTCATTTAACAGTTACTTCCAATCCACTTTCACTGCCGACAATAATGTCTTAGGAACATTCGCGTGTCATAGCAATGAGTCAACGCAACTTTCAGGCGCTCCAGTCATAAGTGTACATGGGATTCTTTCTTTGTTATTGAACCTTAATGAAAAAAAGAGTTGCGGTCCTGATAAAATTCCGAACTGCATTCTTAGGCGTTATGCTGAACCTATTAGCCAATACCTCTATCTAATATTTTCCAAGTCACTCGAGGACAGCTGTCTGCCAGCTGAATGGAAGATAGCAAAAGTAGTTCCCATTCACAAATCAGGAGACGTAACGTCCCTGTCTAATTATCGGCCTATATCCCTCACATGTACCTGTTGCAAAATACTTGAGCATATTTTATTAAAATTTCTTAAAGAACACACCGAGACCAAGAACATCATTCATCATAACCAGCATGGCTTCAGAGCAGGCTTGTCCACTGTTACCCAGCTCACAGAAATTTTTCATGACCTCGCGCAGGGAATCAACGACCAAAGCCAAACCGACATAATATTCCTTGATTACTCGAAAGCTTTTGATCGTGTAACGCATACCAAACTGAACCTCAAGTTAAATAAGATACTTGGCGACGGTCCCGTTACGAGGTGGATAGCCAGCTACTTATCGGAACGCCAACAATACGTGCAATACAATGACCATGCCTCTGACATTGTTCCGGTTATTTCTGGTGTGCCGCAGGGCTCTGTGCTTGCACCATTTTTATTTATTCTATACATAAATGACATAACATATCAGGTGGATGTAAAGGTGCGTCTCTTTGCTGATGATTGCGTGCTATATGAAAAAATAAACAGTCAAGCAGACCAAGAAAAGTTAAACACAGCTCTAAGCAACGTCGTACAGTGGTGTAATACATGGCAAATGGTGATCAACATGGAAAAGACGGTAGTGATGTCAGTCACAAATAAGAAAACAAAACTTAGCTTCCCTTATGGCGCAGGCATCTAAGTTCTTAAAACAGTAACTGAAAAGAAATACCTTGGTGTGATTATTTCTGACGATCTCAGCTCCAAAGCCCAAGTACAAAATCTTACCAAAAAAGCCATGAGTAGTTTATACTTCCTTAAACGCGCCTTGCGCTTTGCAACTTCAGATACGAAGTTACTCGCGTATAAGGTCCTTATCCGCCCAATCTTAGAATATGCAAACGTCGTCTGGTTTCCGTATATGCAAAAAGATGTACACATGCTCGAATCAGTTCAACGAAAAGCGGTTCGCTTTATCTACCACAGATACCGGCGCACTGACTCTCCCACGGAGCTGCTTTCCCGCGCAGGCCTCGACACATTATCAAGTCGCGTAACACTTCATAGACTCAAGTTTTTATATCAATTAACTCATAATGCATTCAACATGGATCCTGCTACTTACATTAGTTTTAACCGTTCTAGAGGCACACGTCACAAGCATGATTTTACGATTAATGAATACTTCTGTGCTAACAACACATATTATTTTTCTTTCTTTCCCCGAGCAGTAAGGGAATGGAACGCCCTAGATAAATCTATAACTGCGCAGCATTCCTTAGAAAAATTCATGGAGCTTGCAGTCTCATCAGTTTTGTCATCAAGCCAGAATTGATGACCATCCATAGTCTGTATTGGTTTTATGTTGCTTTTTTTTGCTCACTCGATTATGTACCAAATGTATGATTGTATTAATGAATACTTTGATACGTGTTTGAACACATGTTTTGAAGGCCAGAGTTAGATTTCTTCCGTTTTCTGTTTTTCATTTGATGTGATTCCGCATATGAATGCTGATTTCTTGTCTTTTAAACCTGATTGCTGGCTTTTGTTTTATTGTGTTGTTAACTTGCATCTTGTTATTTATAAATCCACTCCTGTAACAGTCCCAAGAAGGGACTAACAGTATGTTCAAATAAATAAATAAATAAAAAAACCACCTTTCCTTTCTGAAATAAACCATTGTTGGAAGTTAGCGCCGTGTGTTGTCTGTCTTTTTGTCTTTCATTTTGTTTCCATTCACTATCCAAAGAAGATGGTTTTTCCGCACTTCCCTGAGTCGGCTAAAATGAGCGCCAGCTCATTTTAGCCTAGGGTCCTTGATATAAAGCAGCTCTGTCAAGTGCGACATCTAAGGCCGATCGCGGCGCCACTGGTGGTGACTATGCGGTGTTAACAAGCGAAGACACCCAGCTGAGCCTTCTTTCCGTGGCACATTGAGTCAAGACGATCGCATGTTCGCAACTTGTTCATCATGTGGCACGTATTTTGACTGCCTAATAGGGTTGCTGACATGTTTGTGGCGTCATTTTACTGCCGAATGTGCCCTGGTCGACGGTTTTCGAAGGAACGACCATGTCTTCAAAATGCAATTTTGATCGATTATTTACGCGCTAAGGAACTTTGCGCTGATATTCACGATGTTTACGTACAACATAAACAGAAAGGAGTAAAAAGGGGGTGAGCTGTCCTCTATCGTACTTCATTTTACTAAGGTGACCACGGCAGAGGACAGTTCGCCTAAATATATGCATATTCGTGTGTAGAGCATATGCAGGATTAAAAAAATGGCAGTCGTAATTCTCATTACGACTGCCAAGGAAGCCCCGGCAGCACGGACCCTCCATGCATCGGCTGCCGCTTTCGAACTTGAAAGGGACGCAGTAGGCCTGCGTCGATGATCCAAGGGAAGTCTCCGGCAGCAGGGACTCAACGTCCGACGGCTGCCACATCCATGCTTGAATGGCCAGACCTCAGCTGCGGTGTCTGCCTTCACACCTCAGTTTTCTGACACGTCAGCCCTCCGCTCCTCATGCCTGCCTCGCACACACCATTCGCACATGCACACGCGAAACCCGGGGCTGGCACGCGCGGCATTTCGCTGCCCGACGCACCAATGTCGAAGAACCGCGTTCAACAACCCGTAGACGGTTTGGTGTGCACATCACACTTTTGTCGTCGGTCGATTCTGGGCAAGATGCAGAACGATCAACGACCGGTGCTGAAAGCAAGCTCTTCAGAAGGGCAAAGCGAATCTGGTCCGGACACCTGGGCGACAAGCCGGCGGAGCAGTGATCCTGGCCTCACGAGCGGGACCTGTTCACGGAAAGCAGCATGGAGTCACCTGCGGCTGAACACCGGACGAGAACTTGGAGGAGCCTGGTGTTCGAGCGCGCCCCGCATGCAAGCCACGTGGAACAGCTCGTCTTCGTGGCGCGTTGTCTGGCAGCGGAGGTGCTGTTGTGTTTGAGCACGCATTCCGCTGGCCCCCGTGAAAACCAGCGCCGTGCGGCCGCCATTGCGCAAAGCAAGCCCAGGCTCTTGGACATGCCGCGGCTTTCAGCATGATTCATCCTGGCTCTCCCGGCGCAGTCCCTTCCCCCTTTCCTCACTAGCGTCGCCTCGAGACTCAACCGACGCATCGCCGGCCGCCCTTACCAGCCTGCCAAATTTCAACGGCCAGACACCTCTCGGCCATTCGTCCAATTCGAACGGTAGCCAGTGCCGTGACCTCATTGAAGGTTTCGAACGGCTGACTGTTGCAACCGTCACCGGAGGCTATAAAGCCAGAGCCGCGCTGAGCCGGAGCAGCAGAGGGTAGCAGACGAGACATCACGCCATAGAGACGCGCCCTGCTCCTTTGTGCTAGCCCGTTGTGATTTCGGCCCTTGTGCCGGTTATGTAAAGCCGTTGTACATAACTGTACATAAACGTTACGTTGACTCACCGTCGCCTCGACCGTTTCTTCGCTCAGCTCTGCGCAACAGCTGCAGCAGGCTGAGATGCGCCAGCCGCAACAGTGAGACAGGGTCGGAGGCCCATTCGTAACAGGGGTGGCAGCGGTGGGATGCCCCTTCGTAACAGTAGCGAGCTAAAGAAGGAAAAGTGTGCCTATATGAATACCCTGTCCAGCTCTGCTGCTGGAAGTAGAGGTGTATTATGGAAAAGGCTTAACGCTGTAATGAAACATTGGAGGGCAGCGAAAAAAAGACGGAACAGAACACAGCAGAAAAACAGAACCGTAGGACGGGCGCTCACTGCCAACTGTTTATAGTGAAGCCACCCCTCGCATTATAAAGCCATAATAAACCACATGACAGTCAGGTTTTGTTAGGTGTTTAGAACAGAATAATCTGACCGTTTTGCAGTCAGACAAAAAAGGGGGGTCTGTTCTAATGCCACGAGAGTCGTTTCATGAAAGGCAACGGCCTCTATTGACAAGAATTCTTTTTCTTGAGCATTCTTTTTCTTCGAGCATTCTTCGAGAATTCTTTTTCTCGAGCATTCTTTTTCTTGAGCAGTTTTGTGACTATGTGTAGCGTTTCAGGGGAGTTCATACAAAGTTGATTATAGGCGGTGATTTTAACTTGCCTCATATTGACTGGCTAAATATGACAGTATCGGGTGGCGATTTAAAACATTCCAACTTGCTTCTAAGCGTTGCTTTTTCATGTGACCTCACCCATGTTGTTCGCGTGCCTACACGAATCACACCTTCATCGCGGTACACTTCAGATTTGTTGTTCGTTAGTCCTGCTATTTCCTGTACTCATGTTGATGTTATGAGTGGTGTGTCTGACCATGAACTAGTATCGGCAACTTTTCATTTCCAAAGTAGGTCTGAAAGCAATAATTCACCTGTTATTGTTAAAGACTTTAATAGAGCAGATGATGTGAGTATTCTTGACTACCTAGAGACACATTACCAGGGCTTTGAGACCCACGAGGACGTGAATATGTTATGGTCCACGTTTAAAACAATATGCTTCGAATGTCTGGAACGGTTTGTTCCGAACAAGCTCAAAAAGAAAAGACATAATCCATGGATTACAAGAGATATTATACATATGAAGCGGAAGCTAAAACGACTCAGGCGAATGCCTTCTCGGCCACTAGCTGTCATTAGAAGCTTACGAAACGAGCTCAGGAATAGGATAAAGCAAGCTAAAGACGACTTCTTTTCCGTTACCCTCGGAAACTTTCTCCAACTGGCACCGGCAAAATTTTGGAGGTTTATAAATGACAACAGGTCAAATGAAATTTCTTTATGTGTTAATGGCATACAAGTTACAGATTCTACATATGTAGCCAATGAATTTAACAAGTATTTCCACTCAGTGTTCGCGCCTAAAGACCAGGGCATTGGTTTTGCACCCGAGGAGTTCCAGTCTACAATGCGCGACGTAGTTGTGACTCGAGAAGGTATTTTTAATTTACTCTTAAACTTGGACGTGAAAAAAGCAGTGGGGCCAGACAATATTCCTACAGCATTTCTGCACCGTTACGCAGAGTGGATATGGCACTACTTGCACGCAATCTTGACTGCTTCGTTGTCAAGCTCAGCACTGCCTGCCGACTGGGAAAACGCGCGTGCTGTCCCTATTTTCAAATCCAGTGATCGTACAACGGTATCCAATTACCGCCCCATTTCCTTTACTTCAGTTAGTTCGAAGCTATTAGAACACATAATTTGCAGAGAACTAGTTCAATATTTGGAAGAAAACCGCTTTTTGTCAGATGCCCAGCATGGGTTTCGGCGCGGGCTCTCTACCATCACACAGTTAATTACTACCTGCCATGACTTTTTTCTTGCAATTAATGACAGAGGCCAAATCGATGCAGTGTTCCTGGACTTTGCCAAGGCGTTTGATGAGGTGCCACACAATAAACTGATACAAAAGCTTTATAACTTTGGAATAAACAGAATACTTATTGACTTTATTAAAACCTATCTTGACAACCGTGCACAGTATCTTAACGTAAATAATAGATCTTCAGATAGCCTTCCAGTGACATCAGGTGTACCCCAGGGGTGTGTCCTGGGCCCGGTTTTGTTCCTTATTTATATCAATGATATTGTTCAACAGAATGGAAAGCTGGGCTAGTTGTAGGTTGTTCATGATGAAAATTTCTGGGCGCGAACAAACAAAGGACAGCGAAGAAACCACAGGCGCTTGTCCTGTGGTTTCTTCGCTGTCCTTTGTTTGCGCCCAGAAATTTTCCTCATGAATGATATTGTTACCGAGATAGACCCTGGAATAGTAGTTAAACCTTTTGCGGACGATTGTGTTGTGTACACAACGGTCAGGTCACCACACGATCAAGAACTCCTTAACGCGAATCTTGGCAATATTTACACCTGGTGCGAAAAGTGGGAAATGGCTCTGAACATAAAAAAATGCTCTGTTCTTTGTGTCTCAAACAAGAAGCAAACATTAGCTCACACATACAATATTGGCGGGGATGTAATTAACGAAGTATCAGCTGTAAAATATCTAGGAGTCACAATAACATCAACTTTAACCTGGAACAAACATATTGACAACATATGTTGTACCGCACGTAAGGCTTTATGGGGGATTCGAAGAAAATTGGCGACAGCCCCAACACAGGTGAAGCTCACTGCATACAAATCCCTGGTTAGACCGATTTTGGAGTATGCGTCATGCATATGGGACCCCTACACCAAAACAAATATAGATAAGTTGGAAAAGTACAGAGAATGGCCGTCCGTTTTATTTGCAACCGCTACAGACGAACAGATAGCGTAACACAGATGATTAATCTCTTGGATCTTCAGACCCTCCAATCCAGACGCACAGAATACAGGCTTAAGTTCTTGTACCTTCTGTACAATAATAAGACAAAAATAAACAAGTCTCTCTACCTTACCCCTGCACCTCGAGCTAACACACGGTTTAACCACGGGAAAATCTTAAAAGAATACCATGCTTGCATCGATTCATTTAAATATTCCTATTTTCCTACGACTGTGTCCGACTGGAATAAGCTGCCTCAGAATGTTGTCGATTCTTCTGACGAAGTGGAATTCATTGCTGCTTTGAAAAGTTTGAATGTGTGACTTTTTTCTTTGACTTCATTTTGTATTTTTGGTATTATTCATGTGTTTTTTTGGTATTATTCATGTATTTTTGTTATTATTCATGTTTCCCACTCCTGCTTGGACTCCAGAAGGAGTCTGCAGTATTCTTAAATAAATAAACATAAAATAAATAAAATAAATTTCAAACCCGTGCAGTTTCGCGCTCCTAAAAAGAAGTCGACGGTGCTTTTCCTGTTAAAGCGGTGCCACCTGAATCGTTTGGTGCCAAGATTTGAGGGAGGGGCGGGGGTGGGGGGGGGGCAAAAGCTGGATGCCTGGAAATATTTTTCAGAGGAGAGACGCACAGTCCTGAATGCCCTTTCAGAACCACGGTTTCAGGTAGTGCACGTCGGGCACTACCTGCGCGACAACCTGAAACGCCTGGCCGGAGCTGACCTCTTCCAGATTCGCAGCTGGGTAGAAGTTGTGAATGATCTGTGCGCTGGCTTAAATGGGGCTGCTACTTCCTTTTCGCTTGATGTCGCGAACCTGTTTCATTCAATTCCACACGACCACTTTTTAACAGCAGTTCGCCAGAAGATAGATGACACTGGGGTTGTTAATTTCCAGAATTCAGCTGGCATAAGGGCTGACAGGTTTTTGGTGCTGCTTGAATTTTACCTCTCGCCCACCGTTGACATTAAATTAGATTTCCAAATCTTAATACTATAATCCGGAATCTCTACCTGCTCGTCGGTGTTCTTGGCTTTATGTGATATCTGTCTGGCAGTGATGCACACAAAAATACAAGAATACCTTTATAACAAGCATGTCACTAAGGTGTGCAGATAAGTAGATGACTACCTGGTAGTTTGAACAGAATGAACATGCATAAAATCAATACTGACAAGAAAGAGCCTGTTCTATTTCGGCCTAAAAACAAGATCATATTAATAATCAAAGCAATATTCATGAAGGTCTTCGCATGTGGATATTGTGCCAACTTTCGAGACGTTAGGTGTAATCTTTAATAAAACCATTCTATTTAACGCACATGAAGATTTTTTCAAACTCGAGCAGGTAGTTCGATTGGTTTATCTAAATCATCATAACCCGCCATGCAGTATCATGCTACTAATATACATTTCTCTGTTGTCATCTCGACTGAGGTGCTGCAACTTAGTTAGGGGGCCAACAACTAAGGAGACATGCAAGAATTTAGTGTTACAAAAGCAGTTCTTTCGAATTATCGAAAATGTGCCTCTCAATTTTCATACTACCATACCTTTTTAAAAAGTGCATTATAATGCCGGCTACCAAAGCTTATGATTATCGTCTCCGAAAGTCATTGAAGCAAGAATTCACAAATAACTGTAGATTTCGTGAATCACTAGCACAACAGAACATGAACGTCATAACACATGCAACACGCAAGAATGATCGATGTAGGATGCACACTTATAGAACAACATACGTCTCCATACTTTGCAGAACATACTACTGCGAACAATAAATGGTGTACATACAAAAATATCTAACCGGAATTAATTACTTATAGAGAGCATAGAAAACATTGTATGTGAATAAATCATATAATGTATGTGAATTTAAAGGCGTTCACCATTTATAGTTCCTTTTTTGTGTGTGTTTAACTTGATGCGCGTAATATAGATGTTCGGACTAAAGTTGGAATAAAGTTTTTAGTTGTTCTACTCAAGCGCAGCAAAAGAAAAAAACGTCATGTTGTTCGCTGCAAGTTCAAATTCATGTTAACTTTACTTTGGTGTTTGTGACTGTATTTCTTTTGCACTGCGATTGTGAAGCTGCCATTGCTATGGTTTGGGGACCTGCCTACGGCTTTGTCAAGCCTTCATCATGATAGCTTTTTGTGCTTTGCTCCGTCATCCTATGTACACATTGGGTGCAAATGAAGATTATTATTATTGACTACAATCGGACAGCAAGCGTAACCCACATGCGGTGATTGAGCAAACAGCGCGATTTGAAACAGGGAAGAAGGGAGGGAGACGAGCGCTCCTGTGTTTCCCTGCGTCCCTGCTTCATATCGCGCTGACTGCTCAGTGGATCACCACTTCACCCAACTCAGTTACAACACATGAAATGCTTATTGTCGAACACATGAAAGGCTCATTAAACGCGTCGCTCTTGTGCGATCGCAGAAAACATACCCTCATTACTTACAGAATCTATTATAACAGCTTTTTAAATTAAGCTGACTAACAACTGTGTTTTATTGCTCTGAGCCAGCCTATATAAGAACTATAGGTACAAAACAACAAAACAGAACCAACACATCACATCACGCATTCGTGGCACGATTATCGGAATTGTCTCCCGTTCCTCCAAACGTTCGTCCTATCATTGGCGTTCAGAAATGACATTTCTTTTTCACTAAGGCGCACAGAGGGGTAGCTGACACAGTTACCTGCGCATTTTTTTGCGTCCTTCTCGTCTCGTCCTTGTTACTGCTGCGCTGCAATTTTCCAGCTTTCTAAACACTTCAGCAAGAGATCTTGTCGGGCGAGTTGGCTTGATATTATTAATGCCATGAAAGCTTATGCGCAAAAAAAGACGACACGAAGACAGAATACACGGCAGGAATTGTTAAACTAATCGTTGTTATTGACGCTGCTAAAGAATAAAACCCTGCAGCAAGAGATGTTGTCGAGCTAATTGGCTTGATACTATTAATGCCATGAAAGCTTACGCGCAAAAAAAAAAAGAGGACACGAAGAGAGAAGACACGACAGGACGAGCGCAAACTAACTGATTTATTCAGAAGTTGACACCTCTTAATTTAAGACAAGCAGGTGCATGCGCTGCCGATACACCCTTAGCACGCCTGGTAAACGTGATAACACCATCATGCCCTACAAGACAGGTCTTAACAAAGCTGACTCGCTTCTATACAAGGTAAGAGACGTATCGCTGACGCAATTGTGTGCATTCTTTATCAAGAAGGATTCCATTATTTCTCGCGCCACGCACCATGCGCCACGCACCAGCATGTCTTATATTTGGACGTGTCAACTTTGAATAAACTAGTTGTTAGCTTGCGCTCGTCTTGTAGTGTCTTCTGCCTTCGTGTCGTTTTTTTTTCCGCGTAACCTTTCATGACATTGCAAGTTTCTACACACTCTTTGCATCAGGCCCGCACCTTTCATTTCTTCTCGTTGTGTTCATAATCAGAAAGTTATCATACCGCATTTCAACACTGTAATGGGCGCAAACACATTCTTATCCAAAACCAGGGTGTCGAACCGGAATTTTTTCGGGTTCGGTTCAGGTTCGGATTCACACCTTTCGGGTTCAGTTCCGGCTTCGGCTCCAGAGCGACATTCCGTTCCGGTTCGAACCGGTTCGGACCGTACTGAACCGGTTCAAACGGGTTCAAACGGGTTCAGGGCAAAAAAAAAATTTAGAACGTAGATGGGTTTTAATCAACCTTGTTATGGCGTTTACTTTTTTCTGTGGCATCGATATATAACATAAAAATGCAAAAATTTCTTTAATGCCAGATGTTCTCACTTTACCCACTTTATGTATTGACCGCGGCAAAAAGACGAATTTACGGCAAGAGCCGAAAAATGAAATAAAATCGAAATGTAATGTACGGCTATGTGTATGCTATAATCCTTCTGATGATGTATAAGGCGAAAAGCAGGAGGATTTTGCATCTACACAACTCTCCAGCTTCAGGAATTTCGGAGACCCGGTCACGCGAGAAATTGGTCTCCTTGAGTGAGTGAGTAGAAACTTTATTGATTTCTAAGATATAGCTTGCGGTGGAGGTCGTCTTCAAGTCTTCAAGTCTTGAGGTTGCCTCCTTAGCCTTGGGTGGTCCCCTAGTCCAGGGCTCCACTGAGTCTGGCCTCCTCGCTTGCGTGTGCTATGAGTGCCCTTTGGGCCTCTAGCTCGCAGCTGGTGAGCCGGCTCTCCCATTGCTCCGCACTTGGTGTGTCGTGTTTGTGGAACGATATGTTTCTATCGCATTCCCATGTTATGTACTCCTTGAACCTCGAGTCAGTCGTGAATTTTTTTTACGCAGTACACTTACGCGGGCGCCGACATGACCGCCGCACCAGGACTCTACGTTCTCGCGCACTATTGAGCAACGAAGCTGCCATGTATCGGCACCTATATACAGACAGACACATTTTCGT